>NW_020949772.1:3089971-3192002 GCF_900497805.2 Vombatus ursinus
ATAGATAGATAGATAGATAGATAGATAGATAGATAGATAGATAGATAGATAGATAGATAGATATATTCTTTTAAAGGCTCCACTAGTATTTTGACTAGGCTCCAAGTATTTGAAGAGCTCTCTCATGGAAGATCATTAGGATTAGATTGTTTTTTCTTAGTTTTAAAAGATATAAATTGCAGAGAGACAGATTTAATCTTGAAAAAAATGTAACAATTAGAACTCTCTAAAAGTAGACTGGACTGCTTTAGGAAAAGATGGGTCACCACTCATTAAAGGTCTTCAAGAAAAGGCAGAATTTCTGCCAACAGGGATATCATAGAGGGGGTTCATATATAGGTACTGATTGAACTAAATAGTTATTGAGATTTTTACCGACTCTGAGATTTTGTGATTCTTAAATTCAATAGGATAAGGAGATCATACCAACATTTCCACTCAACTTTTTCTTTCCTAAGTAAATCATTTTCCCAAATAAGAATTTCATTTGAGTACATTCTACTAAAAACAACTCATGATATTATTGTTGTTGTAGGGGCAGCTAGGTGACAGTGGCTCTAATGCCAGGCCTGAAGTCAGGAAGATTCATCTTCCTGAGGTCAAATCTGGTCTTAGATACTTGCTGGCTATATGACCCTGGGCAAGTCAATTAACCCGGTTTGCCTCAGTTGCCTCATCTGTGAAATGAGCTGGAGAAGGAAATGGCAAACTATTTCAGTATCTTTGCCAAGAAAACCCCAGATGGCATCATGAAGAGTCACACATGACTGAAAAATGACTGAACGACAACAAAACAACACAACATATAACTCATGATACACAATACTTTAACTCAGGAAATTTTAAGGGATAGAATTCTAAGAGTTTGATAAAGCTTATCGACCTCCCGTCTAAAGTTCCAGAAAAATGCTATAAAATGTAATTGCTTTATTGGAAAAGAAAAAAAATTTGAATTTTGAGCAGGATGTACAGAAACTACCAATATTGTGAGCATAATGGGGACCATCTGTTAACTACTATCAATTAATCAACATACATTATTTAGCACCTACAATGTGCCGGGCACTGGAAGTACGAGAAAAAAAAAGGAAAAGGTAATTGCCTATCTTCATGGTCATTTAGATAGACACCAAATATTTACAAAGTAACAAAAGGGATAATTGATGGAAGGCACTAGATACCAAAACAGCTAGGTGGCAAAGTGGATAGAGCAACAGACCTGAGTTCAAATATGCCCTCAGGCACTTACTAACTGTGTGACCCTGGGCAAGTCACTTAATGCTATTTGCCTCAGTTTCCTCTTCTATAAAATGAGCTGGAGGGGGCAGAGCCAAGATGGTGACTAAAAACAGTGACCTGCTTGAGTTCTCCCCCAAACCTCTCCAAAAACCTGTAAAAAATGACTCTAAACAAGTTCTAGAGTAGCAGAACCCACAAAAAGACAAAGTAAGACAAATTTCCAGCCCAAGACAACCTGAATAGTTGATAGGAAATGTCTGTTGTTCCAGGCTAGGAGAGGAGCTCAATTCAGTGTGGGTCTTGCAAGCAAAGACAGGGCCAGAGGAAACCCAGAGCAGGCCTCAGAAGACTGAATCATGGGCAGCTGTGGTGGTTTCCAGACTTCTCAAGCCACAAATACCAAATACCTTAGAAGGTCAGTGGGAATTGACTGTTGGACCTGGGTGATAGAGAAGTGTGGTCCAGCCCTGGTCCTACAGCAGCCCCAAGGTGGCGACCACAGCAGGAGCTACTTCTGGAGCTCTTGGGCCATAGACTATGGGATGATCAAGCTGCTGATCAGAGGGGGATTGCAGGGATCCCTTTGCTATTGCTGAGGCAAGATTCTCTTGCTTTGCCTGTGCTTGGATCTGGGTTGCAGTCCTGGGAGGTAGTTCTGGGGCGAGGAGGAACACTGGTGTGGTGGAGCTTGTTGTGCCTGTGAAGAGGGAGCCCTCCTCTCAGTATCGAGGTAGAAAAGAGTGCTTGTGGTCACTCATAGACCAGAGCACAGGCCAGGAAAGGAGTAAACACCTCTCCTTTGATCATACCACCTTAGAAGAACTGAAAATTTATAGGTCTCTAGAAATATCTCTGAAAACAGCTGCACAAAACTCCTGAAGCTTTAGACAGTACACCCTCCACACTAAAAGCAGAGCCCTAATTAAAAAAGAAGTTAAAAAGTTAAATAATTGTCTGGAAACATGAGCAAACAGAGGCCAAAAACTCAGACTATAGAATCTTACTTTGGTTACAAAGAAGATCAAAGCATACAACCAGAAGACAACAAAACCAAAGCTCCTACATTCAAAGCCTCCAAGAAAAATATGAATTGAGCTCAGATTCTCATAATCTAGCCAATAGATCACTAATGTTCAGATTCCTTAAAAGTCTGACCAATATGGAGGATGTTCTAATAGACCTTGCCTTTGGCTGAAAGAAGGCTTGTGTTGAATTATTTCAGGCAGGACTTGTGTGTTGTGATTTTGGAGTCCCAGCACCTCTAAATCTCTAAACCTCAACATTTTGGTGGCATGTACAAGCAAAACTGCCTGACCCCAAGCTCTTCTGCAGCCAAGACTGGAAGGCATGTAAACCTCCCTCCTTTCTTGCCCTGCATTTGAGGTTGCTTTCCTTGGAGGTGCTTTTCAGGCAGACAGTTACAAGGCTGTCTCCTAATCGGCCTGACACTTTCAGGCTCTTGGTCCATTGGTTTGGTTCAAGGCCATGGACCTGGGTACACCTTCCACAGCATAGAGGACAAGGGCAGAGGCCCTGTCTGGAAGCGTATACTCAATTCTATCAATTCTCTTGGCACTAGAGCACTGGAAAAACTGCAGGTGCTTTTTGGTTCCCTGAGGCTTACTTACTCCCTTCCTTCTAAACCCCTGGGTCCTCCTTCATGGAGCTTTCAGGGGAAAGTTAGAACAGCTAAAAACATCTTAGCAGATTCTGGAGGTTTTGTGATCAATCATTAAGGAGTTTTGAAACACCTTTGTACAACCTGGTTACTCCCTTCCCTTGAGTCAAGAGGGTATCTGTTAACCCCTCTCACAGGAGAAGAGAGTTCCACCCTCCCTCCCCCGACCTTTGAATTTGCCCTCTCCCTACCTGCGAAAGGAAGGAGGAGGAAGCAGCATCAGCTACCCTGTGGGCCCACTAGCAATAGCCATGGGCCCTGGGGTGATCTTTGCCTGGAAGCATCACCTAAGTTTAGCACATCCTGCTCAAGGTAAAGAAGCTAGCCTCTGAACTTGGGTAGGCACATTCTTTTAAAATTGTAGTTTTAACTGTTAATGATGAGATGTTGATTCTCTGTGTAAAGTAATTTAGAAATGCATTTAACAAAATTGAAGTCAACTGATTGGGAACAGATTTGTTTCAAATTTCAAATTGGTGAACTTTTTGTATAAGGTATGTCAAGCAACTTCTCATAATTTGGTTACCACTAAAATAATTGGCTATTGTTGGTTATTGTTTTAATGTGTGAACTTGCCAAAAAGTTTTTTTGGGTTATGGCTTGCTGAGAATTTGCAAGTATATAGAAATAATCTCTAATGATTGACTTTTTACACCAGGACAAATTTAAGTTTGAGATGTAAATCTTGGAAAAGTTTTTCCTAAGCTATGATTAGTGAAATTTGCTGTTTGAGGTAAAAGCTCATGGGATTTTATTCTGAGTTGTCTGAAGGATCATAATAATCCATCGATAATCAATAATCCACCATCTGAGAGAAACACCACAAGCTACTCAGAAAATGTGATAGTGGTGGGAAGTCAGCATCTGGAAAAGCTGAGAGGACAATTTTAGCCTCAGTCTAAGATGGGATCCTCCTGGCTCAGTTTCCCCATCATGTACCTTTGAAAAGGAATTTTACCCACTTATTCCTGAATCTGACTATGAGGTGGATTTGATACTGCATGTTTGGAAAACTGAATTATCTGAATCCAAACAGAGCTCAGGATGTTTTATCCTGTCACTTCTGGACCCTGCAGTCTTTACCATCAGATTTGTGTCTTCCAGACTTCAGGTCATTCACCTACAGTTGGTAGCAAACAGTGGGTCCCAGCCAATATCCCCCATCATTCCCTGGATGCAGCCCGTGCTCCATTCCAGTCAACCTCCTCTTTGGGACCCCCTTGAGGCAGGGACAGCTCTACACCCCTAGGGTAGTTGGAGGGAATATCTATATCTATATCTATATCCATATCTATATCTATATCTATATCTATATCTACATCTATATCTATATCTGTATCTATATCTATATGTATGTATATATACACACATATATGCATATATATGTGTGTATATATACACACATACATATATATATATACATACCTACATACACACACATATGTATATATATATATACACCAGATGGGAGAGGGCAAATTCAAAGGTGGGGGGAGAGGGTGAAACTCTCTTCTCCTAAGAGAGGGATTAACAGATACCCTCTTGACTCAAGGGAAGGGAGCAATCAGGTTGTACAGAGGTGTTTCGAAGCTCCTTAATGATTGACCACAAAACCTCCAGAATCTGCTAAGATGTTTTTAGCTGTTCTAACTTTTCCCTGTAACCTCCATGAAGGAGGACCCATGGGTTTAGAAGGAAGGGAGTAAGAGAGGTAAGAGAGGATTATACCAGGAGAAGGAGAAACAGAGAAGTAGAATGGGGTAAATTATCTCACATAAAAGAGTCAAGAAACAGCTTTTACAGTGGTGGGGAAGAGGGGGGAGGTGAAAGTGAACCTTACTCTCATTGGATTTGGCTTAAGAAGGGAATAACATACACACTCAATAGGGAATGGAAATCTATCCTGCCCAACAGGAAAATACGGGGCAAGGGGAGAAGAGAGGGGAAGAATGATAGAAGAAGGGTAGTTTGGAGGAAGGAGTAATCAGAAGCAAACACTTTTGAGGAGGGACAGGGTCAAAGGAGAGAATAGAATAAACAGGGGGTGGGAGGTGGGATGGGATAAAAGGAAATATAGTGTTTTTTTCACAACATAACTACTATGGAAGTGTTTTTTCTGACTACACATGTATAACCTATATCGAATTGCTTGCCTTCTCAATGAGGATGGGTGGGGAGGGAGGAAGGAAGATAATTTGGAACACAAAGTTTCAAAAATGAATGTTAAAAGTTGTTTTTATATGCAACTGGAAAATAAGATATACAGGCAGAAGGGTGTAGAAATCTATCCTGCCCTACAGGAAAATAGAAGAGAAAGGAAATAAGAGAAGGGGAAGGTAATAGAAGGGAGGGCCAATTAGGCAAAGGAGTATTTAGAATGCATGCCGTCTCGGAGTGGGGGGAAGGGAGAGATGGGGGAAAAATGTGGAACTCAAAATCTTGTGGAAGTTTATGTTGAAAACTAAAAATAAATTAATTAATTTTTAAAAAATGAGGTGGAGAGGGAAATGACAAACCCCTCCGGTATATTTGCAATAAAACTCCAAATGGGATCACAGAGAGTCAGATGCCTGAAAAACCACTGAAGGCATTAGAATATAAAACCATTGTGACATGGACTGTCTTCTTTTTGTATTTGTGTCTTTAGTACTTGACAGTATTTGTCATTTTATAAACATTAAATACTTTTTCATTCACTCCCTTGTTTTTTCCCTAGAACACCTTGTTTTTATCTATCCTTTCCTCTACATCTCCCACTGCTACTCCACAATCCCTCATAACCAACTTTTATTGTGTTTTTATGTATGGTATTCACCCCACAGCAGGAAAATCTAAGTCACTTGAGGTCAGAGGTTGAAATTATTATTTATTTTTGTAGCCTCAGGAATATACACAGTACCTTATAAATAAGATAATGCATGTCAACTACGATGTTAAAAGGTGTTAAAAATATCAATTAGTATTAAGTATGATTACATACTGTCAGTATTTCACTCAAATTTCTGGGACTAAGATGGTATGAATGCTACTGCCCTCTTCCCTGGTCAGATTGCAAATGGAGTGCTGTGTTCAACTCTGGTATACAATGGTTAGGAAGGACGGTGATAGGGTTGGAGAATATCCAAAGAGCCTCCAAGATGGTGGAAGGCCTCAGGTTCATTGCCATACATTTGACTAGTTGTTTAGCTTAAAGAAGAGAAAACTAAGAAAATGGCTGGGGAATGAGAGGTGTAAAAGGGGATGATATCTGTCTTCAAGTATTTCAAGGACTGCCATATGGAAGAATGATAAGACTTAATCTATTTGACCCCAGAAGACAGGACCTGAAGTAATGGAAAGTTCAAAGAGATAAATACAGGCCTGATTTCAGGGGGAAAACTTTCTAATAATGAGAGCTGTCCAAAGACGGAATGGGCTTCCTGAGTTTGTGCTGGTCTCTCCATCACCGGAGATCTTTAAACAAAGGCTGGAGAATTATTAGCCAAGGATGTTATGTAGGGATTTCTTTAATGAATAGGTTAGACAAGATGTGCCCTAAGCTCTCATCTGCTCTCAAATTCTGTGATTCCGTGATTGCATTTTTCTTTTCTTTTTTTTTTGTCCTCAAAATAGGGACAGAATATTGACACCCAAGCTCTGTGAATTCTAATGTGCTCACTAACACTCAATGCCACAAATCTGAAAACTGTGGAATGATTGATGGTTCTGTGTGTGGATATCTCTTCCAACAGTAAGCCCATTTGAATTTTATCTGCAATCTCAAATCAAAAGCATCCTTTCATTTATAATCTGCTGATGCGAAGACCCACCCTCTGGAGTCTGGCTTCACTCTAGGCTCTGTCTTCTAGAAGTAGACATCTTCATCAAGTGGTTTGTTTTTGTTTGTTTATTTTCTTGCTTTGTTTTGTTTTGGTTTATTTTCCTTCTGCTAAAATGTATCATGTTAGGATTTTACTTTCTAATAAGCAAGTGATGGAAATAGGTCAAAGTGGAACTAACATTTTCTTTCAGCTTTGAGATTTCCAAAGATATTTACAGAGCTTGGCACATAATAGACAATAAATGTTTATTCCTTAAATGATTATCTCATTCAAGGTGGGGAGATGATGCAGTGGGTAACAGTTTTGGGCCTGGAATCAGGAAGACCTGAGTTCAAATCTAGTCTCAAACACTACATATCTGTGTGACCCTGGGCAAGTCATTTAACATCTTTCTGCCTCAGTTTCCTCAACTATAAAGTGGGCATAAAGCCTCCCAGGGTCATTGTGAGTATTAAATTAAATAATATTTGTAAAGTGCTTAACATGGTACCTGACACATAAAATGTGTGTTTCTTTCCTTCCCTCCCTCTGTCCTCTCCTTCCTTCTTTGCTTCATCTGAGCCTCATAACAATCCAGAGCCAAAAGGGACCTTAGAGGTCATCTAGTTCAATTCTGCTATTTTACAGATGAAGAAGTAGAGGTCCAAAAAGATGAAGTGGTTTTCAAAAGTCTCGCAAGTAGTAAATGACCCAGCAGAGATTCAAACTCAAGCCCTCTGATTCCAAACTCAGTGCTTTCCCTACTTGTCCATGATGCTTCTTGAGGGCAAGGACTATCTTTTGCCCCTTTTCATGTCCCCAACACTTACCACAGTGCCTGACACATAGTAGGCACTTGATAAATGTTTATTGAATGAATAAATGAATCATATCTCCAGTGGATCCATGACCTCATCTATGATGGTATCCCTATCAACAGTGCATATCACAACCCAACCATCACTTAATATCCTGTATAGCTCTCCTCCATGGTCTGCTATAAACTAGCTCTATGGGAACAACCTAACTTCATGTGGGCCTCCCTTGAGTCCTCCTGACACCATGGAGCTCCTGCATGTGTGGTGCATGAAGGCTGCCCTTCGGTTATCCCTTACTTTTACGTGTGACTCATACGTCTTTTTTCCCAGTTGTCTATTTCTTATATGACACCCTTTACATTACTTCTCCAGCTTGCTCACCATCCACCTCACCATTGCCTTGGGGTGAACCTCAATTTCATTTCTTCAGAAACTCTACTAGTCCATGATTTGTAGCCATAATGGCCAGCAACACCTGAAAATTATGGGCATTAATCAGGTAGGGGTTTGCTTCAAGGAAGTGTTTGGGAGTTTTGAAAAGAACTTGGCAATTTCCTGAAGCCAAATCAATTTGTTCTCCTCTTTATCAGCAATTCTTAACACATCTCATTGTCATTTATACTATTTATCATTTATAGATACATCGATATCTATATTATATATATGCATATACATGTATGTATGTGTGTGTGTGTGTGTGTGTGTGTGTGTGTGTGTGTGTGTAGCTCCTCCTGTGAGGCTCTGTAAAACCCCGTCAAGGAATATTTTCCCTAATTCCCACTTGCGTTAGACACCTGGTACCCCAGAGGCTGGCTGATTACTTCTCCCTTTAGGTTATGGGGGCTCTGGCATTGATGTTGACAAGATCCAGATGACATGGTCAAGACAATGAAGGGAAGACTTTATCTCACCTGACAGACAGAAAATGTTAATTGCTTGCACCCAAGACATAGATGGTCAAGTGAACACTCTTTCCATCTCCAACAGATTTAACCTTCCTTCTCCAACTCCTTATACCATTCTCCAGACTTCTAGTACTATCATGAGCACAAGGTCACCTCACAAAAAGAAAGAGTTTGAGAGTTAAGGTTCCAAAAATGTACTGAAGCCAGTTTGAGGTGGTTCCCAAGAGCCAGTTGTTAAATTTTCAGTGACAGCATTTATACCTTGGAAACTGGCAAATTCTGCAAATTGGAGCTTAATTTGGTGTTTTACTGATTGTCCAGATTTCAGAATGTTATAGAGAAAATATTCATGGTGCAGATTCAACTTAAAACTATCTCATGCTTCCTCTTCCATCCCCAGAGAACTTGCAGTTAAACATTTCTTAACATACCCTTATAAGGAAACTCCTCTCCTCATTATTCTCCTTCCCCATTGTGCCTCTGTAGGACTAGAAACTAAGTATTCTCAGATCAAGACCTTGCCTCTCATCCACACTGGAGAAAAGTTATGACTATTGTTGACAGGGTTTGTGGCCTTGAGAATTTTCCCTCTGCTTACCTTGGGCCACCTCTATTTCTGGAAGTTGTCAATAACAACATTATCTTTGCCAGTGATGTTGTCTAACAGTCTTTCATATTGTTCTTAACTCAGAAGGCCACTGTTCACTCTATCCTTCACGAGCAGCTAAGCTGATTTTTCCTAAAACGTGAGGTTGACCATGTCACTCTCTTATTCAGGAACCCCAGTGTTATTGTTGAGTCATTTTTCAGTCATGTCCAACTCTGTGTGACCCCATTGGGGATTTTCTTGGCAAAGATACTGGTTTGCCATTTCCTTCCCCAGCTCATTTCATAGATGAGGAAACTGAGGCAAACAGGGTTGAATGACTTGCCTAGAGTCACACAGTTTGTAAGTGTCTCTGACTGACTGATTTTAACTCAGAAAGATGAATCTTCCTGATTCTATGCCCAGTGCTTTATCCACTGTGCCACCTAACTGCCCTAACAACTCCATTGTCTCCCTATTAATTCTAAGATCACATGCAAACTTTTCTGGTTGGCATTTAAAGCTCTTTATAATGTGGCATTTTCAGTTTTTTTGTACATATTATGTACCTCCATGTTTTCTATGGATTAGTCATGCTGGCTCACTTGCTCTTCACACATATTCCTGCTCTCTGCTGTGACTTTGCAATAGATTGGCCCCTGTGCCTGAAATTTTCTATCCCCTCACCTCCACCTCTTAGCATCTTCTAAAATTAGTTCAAACACCCCCTTCTCACCAGGTTTTTCCCAATCATCTATAGAATAATGCCTTCCCCTCCAACATTATCTTATAGGTACTCTGTATCTGGTATTTAAATTTATGTACACATTCTTTCCCACCTTGGAATGTGAGCTCCATCTCTTTGAATCCCATCACCCAGCACATTACCCGTAATGTGACAAGAACTTAATAAATGCTAATTAATGGGTTTGTTCACTCACTCAGGGCCCTTGGTTTCTTTGTGGGAGATGGGAGGAGGAATTCATCCCAAACAAAAACAGAGCTACATCTTTCCCCCAGACTGTTAGCTTAGCTTGGCTTGAGGAAATGAGAGCACCTTTGTCCAATATTCCCCTTGGCTTTCCGGGTAGAAATGCAGTGATCAATCATGAAGAGCCTAAAAACAAAGATACAGAGAGAGTTCATTTCCCAGACTTGTTAAAAAGGCTGAGGCATCCATTCATCCCCTTTAAGCTCTGCTGCATGATGACACAGCTCCAACACAAAACATCAAACTCCATGTGTTTTTATGTTTTTAATAAACCTCAAGAACCTGCCATTAATACCTAAACCCAGCTCCCCCACACTTTAATCATCATCATCATCATCATCATCATCATCATCATCAGTATTAATTAATACAAATGTTCTTCCAAGGGCCAAACAAAAAGAAGTGTGTCCAGGGTTGTTTTTTTTTTAATATTTGCAATAACATGGACAATTGAGATTAATATGTCTACCCATGGCCAGAATAGCATGCAGTGTTTGGTACCTCCTATCATTCTCAGAAAAAGATGAGAGATATTCTTTGGTGAAGGTATTGCCTCTGCAGCCACGTGGAGCCAGCAGTCGCTACCTCTCCTCCTCCTGACTCACCACTGTTCGCTCTCACCGAGGAATAAGTCGGTCAGGAAGTCGCTCCACTGCCATGGCATTCAAAGACACCGGCAAGACCCTCATGGATCCCGAAGTGGCCATTCATCATATCTGGATCACCGTCACCAGCCGCAATGTGAAGTCCCTCAAGAAAGTGTGTGCTGACCTAATTAGAGGAGCCAAAGAAAAGAACTTGAAAGTGAAGGGACCTGTTCGAATGCCCGCTAAGACACTTCAGATCACAACTAGAAAAACTCCTTGTGGTGAAGGTTCAAAGACTTGGGATCAGTTCCAGATGAGAATCCACAAACACCTTATTGATTTGCACAGTCCTTCTGAAATTGTTAAACAGATCACTTCTATCAGCATTGAACTAGGTGCAGAAGTTGAAGTCATCGTTGCAGATGCCTAACCAATCATCTCTTTTAATAAATTGATTGCAACTATTAAAAAAAAAAGATGAGAGAACACTAAAGCACCAATCTAATGTAGTCGCCTGTTGAAATCATAGATAAAGTTGCTCTCCATTAGTTCTTCTTACATTCTGCTCTACGGATTAGTCAATAAAAGGGAAGAGGTAGCAACAAATTGCCTGATGAAAAAGACAAACACACACAGATCAGCAGATGCAGAGGATGGCTGTTGGCTCAACTTAGTAGAAAGCCAAAAGGAGAGAGAGAATGTAAGGACAGAACAGATGGAATTAGGATAACCTGTTTTGTTTCATTTTGTTTTTTTTTTTTTTTTGGTTGCAAAATAAACTGGAAGGCATAAAGGGAGAAGAGTTTACATTTAGGGGGAATATCTGGAGGACAAATTGCAGTATATGAATATGGTAGATTCTTATTATGCTACAAAAAAGATTGAATATCAGGAAATGAGAGAAACATGAGAAGACTTGTTTGAACCAATGTGGAATGAAGTAAACAGAGAAGGGAAAACATTATATAGAATGAATAAAATAGGTACAAAGTCAGGGAAATCACCAAACGAAGGTGTTTATGATATAATTGGAATAACCGATTTTGACTTTAAGGAAGAGATGAAGAAGAATATCTTTGTGTCAGTCAGTCAACATACATTATTAGGGGCCTACCATGTGCCAGGTGCTGAGGATACAAAAAAAAAGTCCTTCTTCTTAAGAAGCTCACAGTCTAATGGGGGGAGAATACATAAGAACAAGATATAGACAGAATAAATTGGAGATAAACAGGCACTAAAATTAAGGGGGATTGGGGTGGACTTTCTGTAGATGAAAGGATTTTAGCTGGCACTTGAAGATAGCCAGCAAGCAGAGGTGTCTAGGGAGGATATTCTAGACATGAAGGACAGCCCACGAAAGTGCAAGTGGAGTGTCTTTTGGGAAGAATGTCAAGGATAGCGGACCTCAATCACAGAAGACAGTAGAATGAACACTGGCCCCAGAGTCAAAGAACATGGGCTCAAAATCTGCTTCTAATGCTCTGTGGTGTGACCTGAGACAAGTCAATAAATTTCCTTAAGTCTCAATTTCCCCATCTTTCAAATGGGGGTTGGATTAGATAGAATCTGAAGCCCCAGATAGCTCTAGAGTTATTATTATATTGTGTTGATGAGGTGGGATCAATGGGGATAAAATATTGTTTCAATTTTAGATGAAATCATTATTAGTTGGTTTTGCTTAACTTTTTTTCTAACGTGTCTATTATTGTTGTTGTAACAAAGAAAGACTCATTGAACAGTGGAGATAGAGGAGGGAGGGAAAGGGTATATCCAAAAATGACTGTGATGTAAAAAACTATGGTATCACTAAAAATTAACGAAGAGTGAAAAGGACCATACCTGTGATTTTGCTAGTACAGGGTACCCCCTTTACCAATGCAGGTTGTGATGTTCTGGGCAACTTATGCTCTTAGAATATTACCTGGGTCACAGGAGTGGGAAGAGAACAAGCATGTATTAAATGCCTACTATGTGTCAGACACTCTGATAAATGATTTTCAAAGATTATCTCATTTTATCCTCACCATGATCCTAGGAAGGAAGGAAGAGAGGCAAAGAGGTAGGAAAGAAGGAGGGAGGGAGGGAGAGAATGAAGGAAGGAAGGAAAGATGAAGAAGAATTAGTATTTACATAGCACCTCCTACATGCCAGACATTCCACCAAATGCTTTTCAAAAATTATTTTGTAATAACTA
Organism: Vombatus ursinus; assembly: GCF_900497805.2. Taxonomy (NCBI): domain Eukaryota; kingdom Metazoa; phylum Chordata; class Mammalia; order Diprotodontia; family Vombatidae; genus Vombatus; species Vombatus ursinus. Next base: position 3,102,770 of record NW_020949772.1, read on the forward strand.
GCATTTATATTATGCCTACTAGGTGCCAGACACTGTGTTAAACATTTTTCAAATATTATCTCATTTTATATTCACATTAACTCTGGGAGGTAGGTTCTGTTACTATCCCATTTTAAAGTCAAGAAAACTGAGTCAGGAAAAGGTTAAATGACTTGCCTAGGGTCACACAGATTGTATGTGTCTGGAGCCAAATTTGAAATTAGGTCTTCTTGACTCCAAGCCCAGCACTTTATCCACTGTGCCACCAACCTGCCAATTAAGCAACTTGAACAGGTTCACCCATTTATTTTAGACTAGTAATGGAGAAGAGTCAGTGACAGGATTTGATCCCAGGTCTTCCTGGCTTCCAAGGCCAACTGTGTATCCATTATTCTATGAGTAAAGAAAAGTATACTTCATTTTCCACATGAAACTATAATCCAGTGGGTAAATAAACCAAATCGATATAATTTCCCACTCCCAGAGAGCATACTCCAATATTCCAATGGGTCTGTGGTCTTATCGATGTTGGTATTCCCTACCACAATTCACATGAAAAACAGTCTCTTTCTGCATCATGTCTGGTTCTTGTCAGTTCTCTTCATGGGAAATTATTTGATGTGCCATTGGCCTTCCCTAATTTTTGTTCAATTGTGTGGACATCAATGGAGTACAAGGATTGTCCAGCAGTTAATGCTTTCTCCAGAACTGATGACATGAAAATCCATTCATTCTCATCTCAGCTGGAAAGGTTAAAGATGTTTTAGGAGATGTTTTTGAGACTGCTTTCCCTCTATGCTAGAGTCAGGATATGAATTGAGATCCTGAAAATTCTGACTGAAATTATTTGTTGATGACTCCTCAATATCAGTTGTCTAAAACAAATGCTGAACAGTCATATGCAGAGTTCATGCATCCTTTTTGCATTGGGCTGCTTTATAGATTTTACACTATATTCAAGAGGAAAACAAGAATATCCTCTTCTCCCTATCCACCTCTATTATTTAAAATAGTTCAAGAAAGAAGAAGCTAATAGGTGTATTAGACAGAAGGCTGACCTTGAAGTCAGGAAGATCTGAGTTTGAATTTGGGCTCAGACACCTACAGCTGTCTGACCCTAGACAACTCACTTAACCTTGAACCTCATTTTCCTCACCTATAAAATAGAACAATGATAGGATCTACTTCACAGGATTATTTGAGGATTAAATGAAATAATGCATGTAAAGTACTTTTTAAACCTTAAAATGCTGTATAACCCAGGAACCATATGAACACAATTACAAAACACTTTTCACACAAATAAAGTCAGATCTAAATAATTGGAAAAATGTCAGTTGCTTATGGGTAGGCCGAGCTAATATAATAAAAATGACAATTCTACCTAAGCTAATTTACCTATTCGGTGCCATACCAATCAAACTACCAAAATTATTTTATAGAGTTAGAAAAAAAAATAATAACAAGCTTCATTTGGAATCACAAAAGGTCCAGAACATCAAGGGAACTAATGAAAAGAAATGCTGGGGAAGGTGGCCTAGCCATTCCAGATGTTAAATTATATTATAAAGTGACAATCATCAAAACTACTTGATACTGGCTAAGAAATAGAGTGGTGGATCAGTGGAATAGGTTAGGTATGCAAGACACAGTAGTCAATGACTATAGTAATCTACTATTTTATAAACCCATAGACCCCTACTTCTGGGATAAGAGCTCACTATTTGACAAAAACTGGGGGCAGCTAGGTGGTGCAATGGATAAAGCTCCAGCCTTGGAGTCAGGAGGACCTGAGTTCAAATCTGGCCTCACACACATGACACTTACTAGCTGTGTGACCCTGGGCAAGTCACTTAACCCCAATTACCTCACCAAAAAAAAAAAGACAAAAACTGCTGGAAAAACTGGAAAAGAATATGGCAGAAACTAGGCACAGACCAAAATCTCACACCATATACCAAAATAAAGTCAAAATGGGTTCATGATTTAGATATAAAGGCTGATACTATAAGCAAACTGGAAGAGTAAGGAATAGTTTACCTATCAGATCTATGGAGAATAGAAAAATTCATGACTAAACAGGAGACAGAGAACATTATGAAACGCAAAATGAATAATTTTGATTACATTAAATTGAAAAGCTTTTGCACAAACAAAACCAATGCAAGCAAGATTAGAAGGAAAGTAGAAAACTGGGAAAGAATTTTTACAACCAGTCTCTCTGATAAGGACCTCATTTCTAAAATATATAGAGAATTAAGTCAAATTTATAAAAATGCAAGTCATTCCTCAATTGATAAATGGTCAAAGGATATGAACAGGCAATTTTCAGAGGGAGAAATTAAAGCCATTTACAGTCATATGAAAAAATGCTCTAAATCACTATTAATTAGAGAAATGCAAATCAAAACAACTCTGAGGTACCACATCACACTTATCAGATTTGCCAACATGACAAAACAGGAAAATAATAAATGTTGGAGAAGATGTGGGAAAATTGGAACACTAATGCATTGTTGATGGAGTTGTGAAATGATCCAACCATCTTGGACAGCAATTTGAAACTATGCCCAAAGGGCTATAAAAATGATTATACCCTTTGACTCGGCAAAGGCACTTCTAGGGCTACATCCCAAAGATATCATAAAAATGGGAAAAGGTTCCACATGTACAAAAATATTTATAGCAGCTCTTTTTGTGGTGACAAAGAATTGGAAATTGAGAGGATACCTATCAATTGGGGAATGGCTGAACAAGTTGTGGCATATGAATGTAATGGAATACTATTGTGCTATAAGAAATGATGAGTAGGCAGACATCAGAAAAACCTAGAAAGACTTGTATGGACTAATGCTGAATGAAGTGAGCAGAACCAGGAGAATGCTGTATACAGTAACAGCCATGTTGTGCGATGACTAACATTGATAGACTTAGCCCTTCTCAGTAATGCAAGGATCTAAGACATCTCCAAAGGTTTCACGATAGAAAATATTATCCACATCCAAAGATAGAACTATGGAATTTGAATGCAGATCAAAGCATCCTATTTGCTATTTTTTTCTTCTGTTTTGTTTTGTTTCCTCTTTCTTGTGCTTCCTCCTATTGGTTCTAATTCTTCCTTACAACATCATTAATGTGAAAAATATAGTTAATAGGAATGTGTATGTATAGTGTATATCAGATTGCATGCCATCTTGGGAAGGGAGGTGTGGAGGAAGGGGGAGAAAAACTTAAAACTCAAAAGCTTATGGAAGTGATTGTTGATAAAATCAAAATAAATTAATAAAAGTCATTGTAAAAAGTGCTATATAATTGCTAGTTATAATTATTAGCAATACTACTAATAGCAATAAGGCAAGAGGATGAAATGAAAGAAGATAAGCAAAGGGAAGATAAAACTATTCCTATTTGCTAATGATATGATAGTTTACTTAAAAATACCAAGGAATATACACACACACAGAAATATTAATTAAGAAAATAGTTAGGGGCAGCTAGGTGGCACGGTGGATAGAGCACTGGCCCTGGAGTCAGGAGGACCTCAGTTAAAATCCAGCCTCAGACACATAACACTCACTAGCTATGTGACTATGGGCATTGCCTAGCCAAAAAAAATAGTTACAGTAAAATTACAGGCTACAAAATTTACCCAAAAATTCAGCGTCATTTTTATATAATGGCAACAAATTCCAGGAGGGAGTAAAAGAAACAGAAATCCCATTCAAAATAACTACAATATGCACAAAATATTTGAGAGTCAATCTCACAGAGCATCCTCAATATTTATAGAGTTTCAATTGTAAAATTCTCCTTAAAGAAATAAATAACAACTTACATAGCTGGAAAAAATATATAGTGCTCATGGCTGGGCTGAACCAACATAATAAAAATTACAGTACCACTAAAGTTAATTTATAGTTTTAAAGCTATATAATTCAAGCTACCAAAGGAATACCTTACAGAACTAAATAAAATAATGACTAAATTCTTTTAGAGGAGCAAAAGACCTAATACATGAAAAGCAAGGTACAAATGAACGGAGCAAGAATCATCAGTAATTTAGCCAACCAACATTTATTAAGCACTTTCTGTGTTCCAGGAATGCTGCTAAGCATGCAGGGATACAAAAAAAAGCAAAAGACAAATCCTACCCTCAAGGAGTTCACAATCTAATGGTGGAAACAACATACAAGCAACTATACACACACACACAGACACACACACACACACAAGCTACATACAGGATAAATTAGAAATGATCAAGAGAAAGTAAGTACTAAAATTAAGAGGATAAGAGAATTAAGACTTTTCTCACTCTCTCCAACCTGGAATCATTTGTGTTGTGGCAGTACTTGGTACTTCTGTATTGCTTGTGAGTCAGTCTTTTTTTTTTTTTAATTAAGTGAGTCTTTGACAATTAGACCTTACTAAGATACCCTAGACTGTATTTCTGAGGCAGAACCTATCTGAGATTTGTTGTGGGAAGAAAACTCATTTTTGGTAGAATCTAGAATACAAATCAGGAAAATATATTATTCTGAATGTAAAGACTTACTAGATGCTTACTGACTGACTGATTTAACTTTTTATTACAAGTCTAAGCAGGGAGAAGCATTAATTGGCACACAGAGAAGTATGTGCAAGAAGGCTTCTGAATATGAGCCTTGTTCTGCAGGAACTTGTGACATACAGAAAAGACATTCATACTGTGTTCACAACAAGTCAACTTGAGAGTAATTCATTGTATTTCAGGAGAAGATTGGACACTTATAATATGCTAGAAAGGCATTGGCCTTGGGGAATCTGAGCAAAGGTGGGCTCTTGATTGGCTTTGCCCAAGAACAAGGTAAAAGGCAGCAGAACATAAAAGATAGATGTGCCCATCTACACTTAAAATGGAGGTTAATACTAAAACAATATTACTTATACCAAGAAAGGGAATAAATGTTTGTTAAACTGAATTGAATTTCTTGATTTGAACAAGAGATGAAGAGTAGGAGGAGGACCTTTCCAAGTATCATGCTATCTATATGGAATCTCATACTGCAGATGTATCCTCTCACCTCACATGAAACATATTGAGAAGTTTCCAGTGTCCTCTTCCATGGACAGAAGTTTATTCCTGCACTTTTCCTACTTTTTCACCTCAATGCTGTCTCATTTTCCCAGTGTCCTTCAAATTCAAGGGATCAAAAAATACACAGCTTACTAATTCTCCCCAGTCAGAAAGGGATCTATCTCTGAATTTCTCAAGTCCCTCTGTTTCCTATTACCCATATGAAAGAGCTTCCTCTATGCATTTCCAGTTCCAGGAATATTAATTCCTGAATGAAAAAATATGAGTTCTGGTTCTGGAAATATGCATTCAATTCTCTCTCCACCCCTCCACCCAATTTATTTGACTCTTTCCTGCACTACCATTAATTTTTGAAGTATTCCTATAGATGTTATCTCCTTATTCTCTTAATAACACTCCAACAAGAGAAATGTTTTAAAAGAAAATACCCTTAAATATCCCTAGAACCACGTAAAGATTGATTTAATTGTTTATTCTATGCTTGCAATACTATCTTGTTCACCTCCATTATTTTTCTTTGGTTTGATGAGTTTATACCTCAGATCAAAGTCCTGTGATTTCTTCTGAAGGAAAGACACATTTCTTCCCTTTAGAGGGAAGAAGAATTTCTTTTTTCCCCCTTAATGATTAAGCTTAGCTTTGTAAGGTCAGTTTTTTTGGATTGTAACCAGAGCTCCTTTCTTTTTCAGAATGCATAAGTCTAAATTGTTCGTGGATTTTTCATAAACAGAAATTCGTGTAATTCAGTTTATTTTCAGTGTATTATTTAATGTTCAAGTTCTGAAGCTTGACCATGACATTTCTCTATGTTCTATCCTTTGTTCTATCTTATCCATTTAAGTATACTCTTCTGTATTTTCATCTGTATTTTGCTTTCTGCAATATTGTGGACAATTTTCTTGCATGATTTCTAAGAGAATGGTATTTTAGTTTATTTTAATTTCTTCATAATATCAATCATCCTCAGATGATCTTTTAGTATTTTATTTCCATGGGCAGTTAGGTAGCACAGTGGATAGAGTGTTGGGACAGGAGTCAGAAAGACCTGAGTCCAAATCTGGCCTTAGGCACTTACTAGCTGTGTGACCCTGGCCAAATCACTTAATTCCATTTGCCTCAGTTTCATCATCTGTAAAATGAGCTGGAGAAGGAAATGACAAACCACTCCAATGTTTTTGCCAAGAAAACCCTAAGAGGTATGTGAAGAGTTGGACATGACTGCAAAATGACTAAACAACAACAAAATCCTATTTTCAAACTCAATGTCATTTGCTTGTAAAAAAAAAAAAAACACATATTCTTGCAACCTTATCATCTTGCAAGTTTTTTTTTTAATTTACCTTCCATCTCTGTAATTTTGAATGTGAAATCCTTATCAGCAAATTTACTATATTGGAAGCATCCTGGGTCTTTTCTTTTAATCGTCCATCTTTTACTTGACATTTTTTTAATTTTTGAGAGCTTTATTTTTGTCTTAATTTCCTTCTTTATTTTTAACTATTTTATTACTCTTTTGAACCATTCTGTACTTTTCTGAAGTCATTTGCTTATTGTTTCAGGGGTCTTTGCTAGTTATTGTAGTACCTCTCCTCTCATTAGAAAGTTTTGAGTCAATTTATTTCACTCCAAAGCACACATAGGATCCTTTTGGGGAAGCTAGGTGGCACAGTGGATAGAGTGGATAGAGTACCGGCCCTGGATTTAGGAGGACCTGAGTTCAAATCTGGCCTCAGACACATAACACTTACTAGCTGTGTGACCCTGGGCAAGTCACTTAACCCCATTGCCTAACCAAATAAAAAAACAAACATACAGGATCCTTTCATTATTATTGTTTATCCATTTTCCTTTTGTTATAGATCTCTCTCTATTGTCTTCTCTAGGAAGCATTTCTTAAGATGAATTCTCTTCTCCCCTCTATAGTACTCGCTATTACTCTTTTACTATTTTTGACAAGTCTTGCTACTTTGAGATGATGGATTAGAGATGGGCTTAAACACGACCTCTCACTCAATAATCTTGCTAGGTATCTCTCTCTTTTCTTCCATTTTGGTTGCTGTTATTTTTCTTTCAGTTTATTTGGTGCCTTTGTGGGTGTATTAAGGGGTAGGGGGATAGAGGTGAAGAATTATTTATATTCTTTTTTCCCCTTGGTGGCCCTGCATTTATGATCCAGATAGCATGATGCCCAGCACAGATAGATCCTTTCTCTATCCTAGGCTGATGATTTTCTCCATCCAGAACAGTATGACTGGGCACTTCATAGGCTCACAGAGCAAGAACTGGGAGGGAACTTAGAGGTCATATGATCTACCTCTCTCATTCCACACATGAAAAAACTAAGGCCCAAAGAGTTTAAGTGACTTATCCAAAGTCACGCAAATAGCAAATTGGAAATCTGGGATTCACACTCAGGTGCTGTGTCTTGAAGTTCAATTGGCTTTCTCCTTCCCCACCATACCCTCAAGCTTCCACTTATTGAGAGATGGGAGAATCTAACCAAATGGATGTTCAGGGGAGACTCCTAGAATGAATGACAGATGACATTGCAGCCATGTTGAGCTGATGGAGGAGGCACCAGAGCAGAGTATCCAAGTCCCAGGCCAGTAATATAGCCTTCTATTTTATTTCCTGTTTAGAATGGCCATGTGGAGAATTGTTTCTTTCCTCCTCCACCTGCTATTTTTATTCTTTATGTGGCACACTTGTTATTGGTTTGAGATGCAAGGGGGGAGGTCAGTTTATATGCAGCCATTCATTTAGCCATCTGGTCAGAAGTTTCAGATCCCCTAATTTAATTAATAAGGAGGCTGAAGCCTAGGGAAGTCCCCCAGGTAGTAAGTAGCAGAGTCATGACTGGAAACCAGGATCTTGACTCCAAACCCAGCATTCTCTCTTCTGCTTTGTTCTTCTCTGCCTGTTGTCATGCTACATTGGACAAGCTCGTGCAGTCAGCCAATTAGTTACCAAACACTTACTTTGTGCAGAGTACTGGGACACTAAGAAAGACCAAAAGCAAAAACAACAACCTAGCCTCAAAAAGTTTTCATTCTAATGGAAAGGGGAGGTGGTACCATATGTAAACAAATAAGTACATACAAGATATAGGGGAAATCAAGTCACGGAAGTCAGGAGGCAGAGCATTCCGGGCATGGAGGCAAACAGTGCAAAGGTACAGGTGATGGGGTGTCTCTACTGTGGAATGCAAATAGGTCAAGGTGGCTGGATCACAGAGAGCATGGAGGGGAGTAAAGACCAAAAAGTTTGGAAGGGGCCAGGGTATGAATGAATATTTGTATGGGGGCATATAAAAACACACACACACACACATACTCATATACACACTCACAGACACGCACACACTTTCTCTGATTCTAAGTTAGAATACGAAGGGTACGGGAAAAAAGAGTTACTTTAGCAGGAATATACGTATTAAGCCCCTGAGTTCATTGAAATCTTTTTTTCCATCTTCCTCTCAAACCACTTTCATCTATATAAGGCTCCTTCCACAATGGCAAGATAAGACCTCTTGGAAAGACCTTATACATGTATGTATGTGTATACATAAATATGTGTGTGTGCATGTGCGCATGCATATATACATATACATATACATATATGTATATACACATATATAAAATAGCCAAGATTGACAGCCATTAGATCAAAGCTCTTCCTCCCCCTGTAGACTATGAGCTCTTTAAGGGCAAAGACTGTCTTTTGCCTCTTTTTTATATCCTCGGTCCTTGGCATGGTGCAACCTGGCACATAGTAGGTACCTAATAAATGTCTATGGATGGACTAACTTTTCCATTTATGAACCATCACAATAAAGAAATCGTGTCTCTCCTGACAAGCCTTAAATATCCTAAGATGCCAAGGTCATCCACTGCATCCCAGGCCATCGCCAGTCATCTTGACTTTTGTCCTGCCACTGGACTTCAATGACTCAGGAAGAGAGAGTGGGGCTACCAACTGTGTGGAACTCTGCCTCGCTTAAATCCAATTCACAAGTGAGTCAAGACATCCCTTTGTGATATCATTGGTCCTCTTTGAAAACAAAGGACAACCAACAGAAACAACAATAGGAAACTAAGTTCTCAGTCCTCTGCTCTTCATTTGTCTCTTCAGAGAAGGGATTCTTAACCTAGATTTTATAACCCATTTTCTTTTTCAGATTTTGATAACTGCATTTCAGTATATTTGTTTTTCTTTGTAATTCCAGGTGGCACCATGGTTAAGAGTGCAAAAGTTGGAATCAAGAAGACTTGCATTCAAATCCCGCCTCAGACACTTACTAGTTGTGAGAACTTAGGCAAGTTATTTCTCTTTCAGCCTCAATTTCCTCATCTGTCTAATGGGGATAATAATAGCATTTACCCCCTAGAGTTGTTGTGAGGCTAAAACGAGATATCTGTAAAACATTTTGTGAATTTTAAAGGCCTCTATGAATTCTAGCTATTATTATGACCATTTCCTGTATGCATTTAAAAATATTATTCTGAGGTACCTACATGCCTGCTCAAATTGACAAAGGGGTTCTTGTCTCACAAAAAGATTAAGAGCCTCTGATTTAAAGTAAGTGTAGATCAGCCTATATCTGGTTGAATTATTTCAGTAGGAGCTGAAGGACAAATACAGGACACATTAGTCCAAATTCTTTCTAATTGCAGGTTGAGAGTTTTCATGAACTTGATTTGGAAGTACAGATACAGGTAGATTTCTTTTAAAGTCACCTACTGCAGCCTGACAGCCTGCAAGGGACATTCTGGAAGGCTGGAATGGGGTGGGATGTGGAGGAAGGAAGAAATTGCTTTCATTTAAAAATTATTCTTTCATTATCACTTATGCTGAGTTGCCTGGGCCCTGTAGACCTTGTTCCTTTAATGGCAACCCCCATTTCACAGTCATTAAGAGATGTTGATGGGGTCCATCCCTAAGTGTGAAAGCAGCCACTTCCGATGTCTCAATTATTCTAGTCATCGACGCCTATGGTTCAGATGGGCCAGAGATACACTGCATTCCACAGAAGGCACATATGAATATCTTTGGATGCTTCCCCTCAGCAGATTTACATCTCAATCACCTATTAGGGTTCATAGGGAAGTCATAATCACATACATTCAGGCATTTCTGCTACAAACGTCCTAAATTGTGGAGGCTCTCAGCAATGATTCATTCCTTCAGTCCTTTTGAGGGAATAAAAAATGAGTGATTCCCTGAGTTATGAGTCCCAGCCAGGGCGAATATAAATTGAAACTAGCTAATCGCAGCCAGAGAAGACTATCATTTTTTTCTGTCATGCTGAATTGTGATGAACAACAGCAGAAAGATATGTAAACATGTCAATGTCGGCTCAGGGGCCTTCAGTTTCTCAATAAATCTGACTTCTAATAGTCTTTCCAAGATGATGTCCCGTAGCCAAATGTCCCATTCCAATCACATGAGCAAAAACCTAAGAAATAGAACATAGAAAAACACAGGCTCAGGTAAGTTTTCTTAGATTTATGATTTGTAGTTACTGAACCTGAGTTTATATGACAGATATGTATTTTACAGACTGCCTACCAACTATACCCTGTTAATGTCTTTTGTACCTGCTCTAAGCCACATCCCAATGGAAACAATTTGAGGGCTAACATTCAACTATGTGCTATGTTGTTTAATCTCTAATATGGTTTAGAGTCCACTATGCAATCTTTCACATGCCCAGCCAGCACCTCTTAAATAGTTATCCTCAATTGAAATCAATATTCCATTAGCACAATGGAAAATCCTTTGCTCCTAAATGTTTTGAATTTGTCATTTTCAATGGTCTCAGCTGGGTATCTTCTGACAGCTTGTAGCTGGCTAGTTAAAGGTAACTGCTTATTGCTTTTACAGTGATCCACACAGGGCCAGATCAAGGTTGGGAGAATTTGGTTGGCAGCACTGAGAGGGCTCGAGCTCGGAGTGAGAAGAGCTGGCTTCTCATTCTGGCTCCGGCTCCAGTTGGCTCTGGGATACAAGCGAGCCACAGAGTAATTCCAGAGTTGGAAGGAGAGACCATCTAATCCAACTTGTACCTGAAACAGAACTCTTTTATTTCTATAAAACATTGTTTGTTTATGTCAGCATACCTGACAAATGGCTATCTAGACTTTGGCTGAAGATCACCAGTTAGGGAGAACTCACTACCACTTGAGGTAGCCTATGTATTCCAATTTTAGATAGTTTTCATTAATTGATTCATCCATGTAATGATGGTGATGATGATAGCTAGTATTTATATAGCATTTTAAGATTTGCAAAGCACTATCTATATCTATATCTATATATGTATATCTATATCTATATCTATCTATCTATCTATCTATCTATCTATCTATCTATCTATCTATATATATAATTTGATCCTCACAACAAACCTGAGAGGGAGGTGCTATTATTACTTCCATTTTACAAATGAAGAAACTGAGGCTGAGAGAGGCTAAGGGACTTTTCTAGGGTCACACAGCTAGTCTGAGGCAGGATTCAAACTCGTCTTCTTGACTTCAAGTCCGAATACTATATTAAATTTCCCTGGGAGCTCATGACACATTTTTTGTTGTCACTGAAAGGGGTTGATTTAGCAAAAAAATAAATAAACAAAAAAAAAAAAACTTGGTAACTACTGATGTAGTCTAATCTACTCATTTATGGATGAGGAAACAGGATGAGAAAGGCGAAGTAACTTGTCCAAGGTCATGGGGTAGGAAGAAGAAGTAATACGACCTAAACTTGATCTGCCAGAGGCCAAATTAAACATTCTTTCCTCTCTACCACCTTCTCATCCTCCATAGATATCAAATCTTCTATCAAACCAAAATGCGCATATTTATATTTTCCACCCATTGTTACTGGTTCTGCCCTCTGGCGCCAAGCAAAAAAAAAAAAAAAACCTGGAATTTCTCGGGTATGACATAGAAAAACAAAATGACCTTCAGTGAGGGGAGATAGAGGGGACCCACTACCTCGACAGTAATCCACTTCCCTTTTGAATAGCTCTAATTGAATATGTCTAATTTCCCTTTTTCCTGAAAGACCTTCATATCCTTGAAGATGTCTATCATTCTTGGCCCTTTCCTCCTCAAGCTTTATCTTCTCTATATCATACTTCCCTAGTTCTTTTAATCTATCATCCCATGACATGAACTTAAAGTCTTTTGTGAACTAAGGTTAAGGGGGGAAAAAGCCCTGGGTTGGGAAAAGAGATCAGCCAGTCCAATCTATAACTGACCCCACTTCCTTGGGCCTTACTTTTCACATTTGTTAAACAAGGTGATCAGATTTAGTGATTTCTAATGAGCCCTCAAACTTTAACCTTAAAAGACTCTGCCTAGAAATTAAATAACCAAAACTCCACAGTTTCTGTTTTTCTGAAGAAATTGATTTATAGCACAAAGAAAATTCTTTTACTTGGAAACTGGGAAAGCAGGTGCCTGCAATTTATATCAATTAAATTGTGGACCTGTTGCAGGGACTTGAGATTTTTTTTTTCTTCCTTAATTATGTCTTTTTAACCAAACTGCTGACGTCTGAGTATTTGCCCTGTTTGGCTTCTTCGTGTCCATCCTTCCTTTGCCTTAATCTCTTTGAGCTGTAATGAGAAATTTACTCCTCATCTACCGGAAACTTCATGAGTAAGAATTAATGCAGTGTTTCCTTTTATTTAAAAACAAGTCAAGCAGAGTGGCTCATGGAAATTCTGGATAAGGACAAATTATGATTCCATATTGTGGTCTCATGTAATTTTCTCCTGCCAGACCCTGAGCTATCATTACAATCAAAATGCTTTCTCCTGGAAAATGGAGAACAAATTTAAAACCTTGAAATAGTCATTGGATGGCGGCAGATAGGAGATTAGACGAGATGCTAATGCTGAGCTAGATCTATGTAGGTTCCTCTGAATAATTACAGATTCTGGCAAGGTAGGGCTATTTTTCAGAGGGCTAAGTCTTGAAACATCTCTTCCTCCTACTTGGAAGAGAGAATGGGATTTGAGAGATATTGATGCTTCTCAGTGTCCTTGGTAACTACTGAGCGTTTGCAAAAGTTGTTATGGCAACAGAAGGACTGAATAAACAGGGCTAGCTGCAGGTCTGTAGGCATCAACACTGAGTGTCTCTGTCTTCACTCGTGGACTGCCTTCTACTGACCTCGCTACTGCTGCCCAAATGACCCGACAAGATAAGAGAATAAATCAATGTAGGCTCTTTTTGATCTAGGGGTTCCCTGAGGGGGTGAGGGCCAGAGTAGGGAGACATAGCTAAGCCAAGCCAATGCCCAAGAAATACTTGCAACCTTAGTGCAAAGCCCTTATATGGAACATCTCAATTGACTATGGTTATTTGAGTCCTCTAGAATGGATTCAGTGTGATATCATGGTTTGAGAATAGAGCAAGGAGTCAGGAGGGCTTGGGTTCAAATCTGTCCCCATCCTAATACCATTGAGTTACCATAACAAGTCCTTGACCTCTACGAACCAGAGTTGGCTTATCTGAAATTAAAGTCAACAATATGTCACCCAGTCTTTCAATACTCCCGAGTAACTTTCCAAGGCAACATAAATTGGAGAACTGAAGTTGATAATATTAGAAGCTAGCATTTATATAGCACTTTACAGTTTACAAAGCACTTTACATATCCTTTGGCCTTCTCAACAGTCCTTAGAGGTAGGTGTTATTATCATATTATCATTTCCATCTTACAATGAGGAAATTAAGGCAGACAGAGGTTAACTGACTTCCCTAGGTGTTATTATCATCCCCGTCTTATAATGAGGATATTAAGGCAGACAGAGGTTAAATGATTTGCCCATAGTCACAAGCTTGTAAGTGGCTGAAGCAGAATTCAAACTCAGCTCTCCTTGACTCTATGTATAGGATGCCAGACATTGAACCACCAGCTGCCATAGGTTATTGATCTACGTTGCTCCAGGAAGGGGAGTTCCTCATTGATGAAATAATAATAACAATAATAATAACAATAATACTATAATAATAGCTATCATATACAGAGAGTTTTAAGGTTTGCAAGGCATTTTACACAATCATTTGATTTTACAAAAACTCTGATAGGTAGGTGCTATTATATATGCATACATAATAAATATATGCACACATAAACGTAAATATATATACTATGTATTGCATACATATATATGCACATAGAATCCATTGTCATATATCTGTGCACATATGTATATGTGTATATTATAATCACATTTTCCATTTGTTTATATAAATGCAAATATGTGCTTGCACACATATATCTGTAGTACCTACTTCAGAGATGTGGTAAGAGTAGTTTCTGTTAGGGTTCCTGCCCCATAGGCCAGGCTGGTTTTTCCTAGGATTCTTCTCCGTGCAGCCTAGGCTATTTTTTCCCCCTTAAAAGGTAGTGAAACCATCCTTGAGACTTAACTGGCCCCAGGAGCCAAGGCTCCAAACATTGCCATGGCTTCCTGGAGGCTGAAGCATGGTAGCCAGCACAAGAGGAGTCGGGGCAGGATGATTCCCCTGGCTTCTGGTCACCAAATCAGGGAAGCTATGTGCAGCTGAGCCTATGGCATCCCCTCCTAAGCATCCTTTCCATGCTATGGCCAATCAAGCCATATTCTTTAAATTGCTGGATGTTTTACGAATGTCTCATTTCCTTTCAGTTCAAAGCCTGACCCACAAAACTGGCCTGGTCTATAACTGGAGAGTTGTTCTGAGCTCGGAGGAAGGTAACATATCAAAGGGTTGTGACTATTAGAGTCAGTTCTTGAGCTTGTTAATGACATAGCATGGGAAAGGGAAATTAAAAAAGCCTTAGAATTCTAGCTCTGATACTTCTGCTTGTATAATCTCAGGGGAGGTGAGCAAGCTTTAATTATACATCTTCTAGAATCATATTTGGTCACTGGGTTGAACAGTTTTTAAGTCTTTCAAAGTTGTTTGATTCAACAATGTTGTTGCAATAGTACAAATTGTTCTCCTGGTTCTACTTGCTTCATTCTGAATCAGTTCATACAAGTCATCCAGATTTCTCTGAAACCTTTGTCCCCTTTTTGTGAGGAAGTCAGAAGAACTGCCTCTTGGAATTGTAGCGTGTCAGATGTTGGAGTCCTAGATCCTCAGAGACCTTCTCATCCAACCCTCCCTTTTTTATAGAGGTAGAAACAAAAAATCCAGGAAATACTCATTGCTAATTACTATCAGTGGGCATCTAGATAGCACAGTGCATTGAACCCCAGGACTGGAGTCAGGAAGACCTGAGTTCAAATCTGGCCTCAAATATTTCCTAGCTGTGTGACCCTGGGCAAGTCACTTAACTCTGTTGGCCTCCATTTCCTCATCTGTAAAATGAACTAGAGAAGGAGATGGCAAACCCCTCCAGTATCTTTGCCAAGAAAAGGCCAAATAAAGGTCAGACATGACTAGAATGACTGAACAACAATATTATTACTGGCAGAATTGCTACAAGAACCCAGGTCTTATGACTTATTGGTCCAGCGTTCTCTTCATGACTCCACGTCATGCCTCACCCCACTTCAACACAGATGGCTTCATCCTTTAGGGCACTGCATCAAGGCAAATTCAGCTGAACCAGGCTAGCAAGGCAACATGAAAATACAAGAGGATGGCTGGGACCTCTTGAGAAATAATAACCTGTCAATGACAGCATGATTTCTTCCCTCATCCCGAATGTATCTGAGGTTACTAATGTTTTTCTCCATCTGAGCATCAGCCTGGATGCTGGAGAGTAAATTTTTAGGTAGAAAGCTGATGGTTTTTAAATGGAGTACAACTGGGATGCCCAAGGAGTCTTCTTGCTCCCTCAGGCAAATGAGGTATAAGAATCCTAATACTGGAAACTCTAAGGAATTAATTACTTTGCCGGGGTGTAAACTGCCTTTACTCATTTGGAAGCATAAAAAAGAGATTTTCCCCAGTGAACTCTGACTGCCTTTAAATACAAAAGCCCAATGTTAGCTCTCCTGTATCTAGGGTCAAGCACAATGACTGTGGTCATTCCAATGTCAAGTACCAGGCCAGCCCATTCAAATTCAGGTTCTGCCCCCTGTACCCATCATCTGGACTGCTGTTGCCTACTGCTCTGGGGCATCCCTGCCTCCACACTCTCTTCCCTCTTCTCCTGACTAAAAAAGCCGAAGGCAAAGTTCTGTTTACATAACTTCATGCAAAGATATGTTCCTTAAAAGTTGGTTAAGTTAAATGATATTTTAAATGCACCAGACAACTTAGCTATTTTAATAGAATTCTATGCTGAATCATTTTGCAGAGGGAAGGACTTTTGGTAACTAGGAGGAGACAGGGAGTACCCTTTCATTAATACTATTTATTAAAGCTGAGTTTTCATGTATGATAAGATTCTAGAGTGTGGAGGAACCTTAAAGGTCATCTAATCTAACCCTTTCATTTTACAGATGAGCAAACTGAGAACCAGAGCTGAAATGACTTAACTAAGGTCACAACAAATGACTTGCTAACAAGTGACAGAAGTGAGATTTTTAACCAGCCAGAATTAAAACCCAAGGCTTCTGACTATAAATCCAGTTCCTTTTACAATACACCAAACTGTTTCTAATGGAAGAGAGCCATGATATCAACCTCCAGGACTTCATTTCTCTAAATCAAATATTCCCAATATTTTCATTGGATGATCACAAGCTATGGTTTCCAATCCGTTAGCATCCTGGTCGTCCTTCACCAGGAAGCTGCTGAGACTCCTCCTCTATCCCCGTGTAACACACCTAGGGATAGGTTAGAGATACAAATATGCTACTTGTCCTTTGAGTCCCTTACCCTTATCATCTATGTCTTTTCCTGGCCCTCATTTATGAGTAACTCACATAACCTGTCTGTGCCTCAGTTTCCTCCTCTATAAAATGAAGAGGTTGGATTTGATTGCCCCTATGATACCTTCTGGTGTTAAATCTATATCCTCTTTGTGCCTCAGATTTCACATTTTAAAATTAGCAGTTTAGACTCAAAGGTATCTAAGTCTCTTTTGGCTCTGCATTTGGGATCCCATGATGTCATTTCCCCTCTCCGTGCTTCAGTTTTCTCATCTATAAAAAGGAAAGAGTTAGATTCAATGACCTCTAAGATTCCTTCCAGCTTTAAAGCTATGTTCCCATGAATTTCTCTGGACCTCAGTTTCCACATCTGTTAAATGAGGGCAGACCAATTGCCTAGTACTTTTCTAAGTCACCTTCCAGCTCACTATCTGAAGATGCTGAAGCCTTCTGATAGCATGATCCCAGGTCATCTCCTACTCAACTTCCCCTACATTCTGGCCTGCCACCTACACCTGAGTCACATTACCCTCTCTTCCCTTCAACACCCACCCCCGTGCTTCACTCCAGCTTGCCCCATCTGCCCAGGCTTTTTCTACCTGCTAAGCCATCAGTCTCATTTTATTCAAAACCCATCTCCCAACTCCTCCAGAAAGTCTGCTCTGATTAATCTGGGGGAGGCAGAGGTAGCGGAAGTGGTTGGTAATTGCCTAGCTTTCTTTGCGAGAAAGTCCTCTGGCTCCCATAAAGCTAGAACATGAGAAAAAAACACAAATAAGCCAAAAGAAAAAGGAGCATTACCTGTGGGAACATATTCAGCCCCACTGAGATCATGGCCTTGGAGTCTGACCCCTCTAAGGTCCAACTCTACATCCTTGACTTAGATCCTGCTTCTAGCACATTGCTGGTATTCAAGCATGAAAAGACAATCTGGCTTTTATAGTGCAGTTATAAGCAATTGAGGATTGTAAATACTTTTTATTTAGTGAATGTAAATTTGTTACAATGTAAATTCAATTTTACCTTTAACATATTTTCTCCCTTGTGGGACCCCAGTCAGTTAGTAGATTGATCAGACAACTCATGGGATTATCAAGGATGATAAGGGAGTTGATGGACCCCTGCACTCTGCCCTGCTCAGGACACATCTGAAGTCCTACATTCACTTCTAGGCACCACATTTTAGGAAAGAAATTGTTAAGTTGAATTTATTTATTCTCTTCATATTTTATATAAATTATGCATGTCCATGTTGTCTCCACACAGCGCCTTGCCCATAATTGGTGCTTAATACATATTTAGTGATTGCCTGATTGATCTGTTACAAGATGAGATTCTTGTTCAGGTACAGGTCAGATTTGATGGCTACTAAATTCTCTCCCACCTTTGATTCTGTGTCCATAGGTGACCATCTCACATATCACTTTAGCCTTTGACAGACCAGGTTTTAGGATCCTAGGAAATTTCACTGTTAACTAGCCACATAATTAACCACAAGACTCTAAGTCATGCAAGGAAAGCAGAGGGTAGAATATGTACGAGTCTTGGAATCAAGAATCTTGGGTTCAGTGAAGCATAATGGGAAGACTCATGTCTTAGAAAGAATACCGGCTTTAGGGTCAGAATATCCGGATTCAAATTGTCTCTGATAAAAATAGTCAAGTGTATACCCTTAGCAAAGTCAAGCCAAGTCAGGAAACTTTCTTTAAGTACCTATGAAGTCACCATGCTAAGCACTGAAAGACGTGATGTCCCTAGACTTCAGTTTCCTCATCCATAAAATCCTTGAGCTAGATGATCTCTGGTGTCCAGCTCCAAATCTAGGATTCACCTTGAACATTTACAAACTATGTGAGCAGGGACCATTTACTTCATCTCTCAGAGGCTCAGTTTTACTGTGTAAAATGGGCAACAATAATACTTGTACAGGGTTGTTCTGAAGAGATGACTTTATGAACACTGAGGGTCATATGAACATGGACTAGTAGTATTATCTAACAGTTTTCCCATCCTCAGTGAGCTCTTCCAGGACCCTCTTACTCCTTTTCATATTTATCTCTCTATCCCTCTCTTCAGGAAGCTAGGTGGCACCATAATGGATAGGGTACCAAGCCTGAAGTCACAAAGACTCATCATTCTGAGTTCAAATCTGGCCTCAGACACTTACTAGCCTTATGACACTGCGTAAGTCACTTAACCCTGTTTGCATCAGTTTCCTCACCTGTAAAATAAACTGGAGAAGGAAATGGCAAAACCACTCCAGTATCCTTGCCAAGAAAACACCAAATGGGGTTACAAAGAGTCAAACACAACTGAACAACAACAGTCTCTCTTCTCACCATTTACTTTTGCCTTTCTTTCTTTCTTTCTTTCTTTTTTTTAGGTCTGCTTTGCAAGACTGAGCCTTTATCAAATCCTCTTAGGAAACACTATGACTTTTCCCCAATCTGGAGTACCTGATGAAGGACCTCAGAGGCTATGGGATCCAACCTCCTTATTTTACAGATGAGAAAAAGGGAGTCCTAGGGAGGTTATTTGCCTTAACAAGGTCACATACGCAATAGATGATATTCAAACCCAGATTGTCTAACTCCAGAGTCAGGACTCTGTCCAAAACACCACACTGCCTCCTAGCAGAAAAGGCCATGAGTTGGTCAATCACCATCTTACTTAGCATCCTTTGTCTTGTTTTGAGAACATGCAGTTGTTATGGACTAATTATTCAGTATATATTTAGTCAACTAACCCTAATAAGTGTTTAAATAAGCTAGGCTCCCAATTATTCAGCCAGTTATATTATCAGCTCATCTCCAGCCTATCTGGGGATAAGGAAGAAGAAGAGAAAGTAACCAGCCATTACCCAGTCATTTAATGACAGTATATACATTCTCAACTCCCTGAAGATGGAATGTAATGACTCAGGTTACTTCAGGTAGGAGCTGCTCGCCATTGGCCTGGTTTCTAATGGGAGAGTTTCTTAGAGACATTGATAAATGTGTTACAATCCATTCTGTTCCATTGAAAGCCTTTTTCTCTCGCAATGTGTCATAACTTCTTTCCCTCAGGAGGAATAAATATGATAATAATGAAAAAGATAGAAATAGATGGGGATGGTAATCTTTTCCCCCCTCCAGGACCATCTGGCCCATTATGTAATTGGAACAAGTTATCACTTGCTTGTACTAGGATCTAATTTAGAAAGGAAATGTCTTACCTCCCCTAGCCATATCACAGAGCTGAGTTCTATTGCCAGTGTTTCAGGACACTGACTTCAATGGGAAAACTTTTTTTCTTTTTTTTTAGATTTAGAAGTGGGTGGTACTAGTGAGACAAGTAGTTTTAAGAAGACTAACTTCAGAATAGAAGACACTCATAGAACTGAAAATGTCACAGGAAACAGAAACCTTCTTTATTCCAATTCTCTCATATTACATTCCCTAGGAGAGGGAATGTGACTTTCCATACCATACAGAGAGGAATTGGGCAAATCTAGTGTCTCCGGCAAGGATTCAACTGAAAAAATATATGTAGAGGACTTTGCAAAAGAGCAAGGTAAGAAGTGATCAATGGACAACTATGTGCCACAGGATCCTCAAGATGTCAAGAGAAAGCTGAGGGGGCAAAGCCAAGATGGCAGAGTAGAAGCAGTGAATTGCTTGAGCTCTCAACCAAATCCCTCCAAATACCTGTAAAAGAAATGGTTCTAAACAAATTCTAGAGTAGCAGCACCCACAAAAAGACAGAGTGAAACAAATTTCCAGCTCAAGACAACCTGACTGGTTGATGGGAAAGGTCTGTTGCATGGGGCTGGGAGAGGAGCACAGTTCAGTGTGGACTGCGCAGGCAAACACCAGGTCTCAATGAACCAGGAGCAGACCTCAGGGGACTGAATCACTGGTGGCTGTGGCAGTATCCAGACCTCTCAATGCACTAACACCAAAGATAACTTAGAAGGTCAGTAAGGAAGGTCTGTTGAACCTCGGTGAGAGAGAAGCTTGTTCCTGGTCCCAATCCTGGCACAGCCCTGGGGCAGCAGCTGCTTCTGGAGCTCTTGGCCCACAGATGGAATGGGGATTGAGTGGGAGATCAGAGGGGGTTTGCAGGGATCTCTTTAATGGTGCTAAGGCAGGATTCTCTTCCTTTGCCCATGCTTGGATCTGAGTCGCAGTCCTGGATGGAGGTCCTGGGGCAAGGAGGAGCACTGGCATGGTGAAGCTTGTGGCAGCAGTGGAGGAGGAATCCTCCTCACAGTTCCAAGGCAGGAAAAAGTGTTTGTGGTCACTCAAAGACCAGAGTGCAGGTAAGGAAAGGAATAGACACCTCACCTTTGATTATACCACCTTGGAAGAACTGAAAATCTATAGGTCCCTAGAAGTATCTTT
This sequence comes from Vombatus ursinus, assembly GCF_900497805.2. Taxonomy (NCBI): domain Eukaryota; kingdom Metazoa; phylum Chordata; class Mammalia; order Diprotodontia; family Vombatidae; genus Vombatus; species Vombatus ursinus. Next base: position 3,124,032 of record NW_020949772.1, read on the forward strand.
GAAAACAGCTGCACAAAACCCCCAAAGCTTGGGACAGTATATTCTTCACACTGGAAGAAGACCCCTACCTTAACAAAGAGTTTAATAGTCAAGTAATTGTCTGGGAATATGAGCAAACAGCACAAAAAAGTCAGACCATAGAATCTTACTTTGGTGACAAAGAAGATCAAAACATACAGCTGGAAGAAGACAAGAAAATCAAAGCTCCTACATCCAAGGCCTCCAAGAAAAAATATGAATTGGTCCCAGGCCGTGGAAGAGCTCAAAAAATTTTGAGAAGCAAGTAAGAGAAGTAGAGGAAAAACTGGGAAGACAAATGATAGTGATGCAAAAAAATCATGAAAAACAAGTCAACAGCTTGTTAAAGGAGACTAAAAAAAAATATTGAAGAAAATAAGACCTCAAAAATAGACTAACCCAAATGGCAAAAGAGGTCCAAAAAGTCAATGAGGAGAAGAATGCCTTAAAAATCAGAACTGGCCAAATGGAAAAGGAGGCCCAAAAGCTCACTGAAGAAAGTTCTTCCTTAAAAATCAGAATGGAGCAAATGTAAGCTAATGATTCTGTGAGAAATCAGGAAATTGTAAAACGAAACCAAAGGAATAAAAAAAAATAAGGGGTTGGAGGGCTTGGAATGTGATATTCTGAAGGTCAAAGGAACTAGAATTACAACCAAGAATCACCTACCCGGCAAAACTGAGTATAATCCTTCAGGAGAAAAAATGGATATTCAGTGAAATAGAGGACTTTCAAGCATTCTTGATGAAAAGATCAGAGCTTAATAGAAAATTTGACTTTCTAATACAAGACTCAAGTGGAATATGAAGAAGTAAATAGGAAAGAGAAATCAAAAGGGACTTACTAAAGTTGAACTATTTGCATTCCTACATGGAAAGATGATATTTGTAACTCATGAGACCTTTCTCAGTATTAGGATAGTATAAGCGAATATATGTATTGACAGAGGGCACAAGGTGAGTTGAATAACAAGGGATAATATCTAAAAAATAAAATTAAGGAGTGAGAGAGGATTGTACATGAAGAAGGAAAAAGGGAGATGTAGAAAGGGGTAAATTATCTCACATAAAAGAAGGAAGAAAAAGCTTTTACCATGGAGGAGAAGAGGGAAGAGGTGAGAGCGAATGAATGAATCTTACTCTCATTGGATTTGGCTTATGGAGGGAATAACATACACACTAAATTGGGTATAGAAATCTATCTTACCCTACAGGAAAATAGGTGGGAAGGGGATAAGAGAAGGGGATGATAGAAGGGAAGGCAGATTGGGGGAGGGAGTAATCAGAAGCAAACACTTTTGAGGAGGGATAGGGTCAAAGGAGAGAATAGAATAAGTGGGGGATGGGATAGGATGAGGGAAAATATAATTAGTTTTTTACAACATAAATGTTATGGAAGTGTTTTGTCTGACTACACATGTATAACCTCTATCAAACTGCTTGCCTGAGAAGGCAATTGCATTTCAAACTGAAGGTGAGTGGGGAGGGAGGAAGGGAAAGAATTTGGAATACAAAGTTTTAAAAACAAATTTTAAAAATTGTTTTTATGTGCAACTGGGAAATATGGGGCATAGAAATCTATCCTGCCCTACAGGAAAAAAGAAAGGGGAAGGGATAAGAGAAGGGGGAGGGGTGATAGAAGGGAGGGCAGATCAGGGAAAGGGGTATTCAGAATACACACCATATTGGGGTGGGGGAGGGGAGAGATGAGAAGAACATTTGGAACTCAAGATCTTGTGGAAGTGAATGTTGAAAACTGGAAATAATTTAAAAAATAAAAAACAAAAAAAGCATGTTAGAAAAAAAGAGAAAGCTGAGAAGATGGTGAATTTATGGAATTTCTGTAGACAAAATTCGATGGGAAGAGCAGACATAGCTTGGTTATCTTCATCCCTGGAGGGCACATTCACATTGTTAAGATTACAGTTCCCCTATAATTACTGATCCCTGTTGCAGTCTTAGGAGAGATTTAGAGCCAGAAAGAACATCAAAAGCCATCTAGTTGAACTCTTACTTTTTACATATTAAGAAACTGAGGCACAGAATGATTCTATAAATGGAAATTATAATAGCAGTCACCTCACAGGCTTCATAGGATGCTACCTTTAGAATTGGAAGAGGCCATCAAGTCAACTCCTGTTTTTTTACAGACGAGGAAACTGAGGCCCAAAGAGGTTATATAATCAGTTGGTCAATCAATCAGCAAGCAGACCCAGCCATCCTCTCCAAATACCAACCAACTGCCACAAATAGAGAAAACACACCACAGCTAGCCTGGCTGAAGGCACAAGACAACCTGAGGAAGAGGCAGGATACAACATGTGCCATACAAGTCAAACTACCGCCACCACCTTAAGCACCATCTCCCCTTGAATTCTGATAGAGACTGTCCAGGACCCTGAACTCAAGAGCCTTGGAAGTAGCTATTCTCCCGGCCCAGCCATCATTGGGGAAGGCAACTCCTATGGAGAAGCAGCCTGGCAAATAATACTGGAGGTGCTACAGCCATAGCTACTGATGACTCAGAAAAGAACGTTCTTCCCACCAAAGTCCTTGTCACTGTCAAAAGGTTCAACATATAATTTGATGATGAGCATAAGTAACTTTCCCAGCATCACCCAGAAGGTAAGGCAGAGCTTTGAACCTAGGTCCTTCTGAATCAAAGTCCAATGCTCTAATCACTAAACCATACTGTAATAAAGAACAAATGAGAGATACAGGTAAACATTTAAAAGAACTACATACATTTATTATTAAGTATTTACCCAAGATCTCACTGATGGTAGAGGACAGGCAAGATTTGAGCTCATATCTTCTAACTCCAAAAACACTTTCCTTTCTACTGCCATGCTGCCTTCAGAATAACACTCATGTTGGGCTTTGTTCTTTCATTGGAGAGAACCCAACCATTTCTAAGAAGTGGCCAGCTGCTAGGTAGCCTGGGCTGTAAAATCCTTTTCTTTGCAGATAGAGGCCCATTTGAAGAAAAACATCCCTTGACCCACCAAGATACAAAAGGGAAAATACTCAATTCTGTTCATCATGGCTCTTGTGAACCTTTCTATGGGCATATGCATTCTGTGCCATCACATTGTCTCTCATGGATAACAAGGGCAGAATGCAACATGGGCAATTTTGTGGTATTGGGGCTTGGAGTATAGAACAGCAAGTACAGTGAGCCTTGTCTGTTTGAAGCTTAGAGATGCAGGAGGAGAAATACAGGTTGGGAACTCTAGTAGGGGCTCTACCATTAATTCACGACGTGTGATGCTGAGAAAGGCCCTTCCCCTCTCTTGATCTTAGTTTCCTCATGTGTTAAATGTTGAGGACTTCTCTAGATCAGAGGGTCTGAACCTGGGTCCACATACCCCTAAAGGGCCCTGAGAGTGATTCCAGGGGGTCTGTGAACTTGAATGGGAAAAAAATACATCTTTAACTAACCTCAAACTGAAATTTAGTATTTAAAAAAATAATACTTTCAATTAAAAAACAAACAAACATAATTCTGAGAGGAGGCCCATAGGCTTCATCAGATCCTCCCAAAGGGTTAACAGGATCCTAAAAAAGTTATGAGCCCCTGTTTGAGATGATCTCTGAAGGCTTTCTTGACATTCTATGCTTTAAGGTGTCTCTTGGGTATGAATTTCTGTGTTCCTGAGGACCCTTTCAGCTTTGGCATTATTTATTCTACGAAGTAAGTGTCCTGGAGACTCTGACTATAAAGAAATGAAAATAAATTAAAAAAAAAAAAGAATGGCTTTGGAGTCAGGGGCCCTGGATTCAAATCTTATCTCTAATGCATACTCCTAATTCAGCAAGTCACTGAAAATGTCTGGGCATCAGTTTCCTCTGCAAAATGAGGTTTTGGAATAGATAATCTCTGAGGTCTCTTTAAACTCTCTATCAATGATTCTATGATCCACAGTAGCTACAAAAAGACAATATTGCATGTTTATCAAGTATGCATTTATGAAGGGTTGCTAATGGGCTGTGTATTCTAATGGATTTGATTGTTGTCTTTTATTATTACGTTGCCAAGATTTCTCTTCCTCCCCAACCCACCCACCCCCAACATACACAGATTGTTAAAGAGTCATTCCTTATGACATTTTTTTCAAGGAAGAAAGGGGAAAAGGGGGAAGGAAGGAAGGAAGGAAGGAAGGAAGGAAGGAAGGAAGGAAGGAAGGAAGGAAGGGAGTGAAGGAGGGAAGGAGGGAGGGAGGGAGGGAAGAAGGAAAGAAGGAAAGGAGGAAGGAAGGAAGAATAAGAGGAAGAAGAGAAAAAAATCAGCTAATATGGTTATTTTCATTTGTTTTTGGTCCAGACCTGCTAATAGATGATAGACTGGCAGAACAAAGCAAAAAAATCTAAGATTATTGATTCAAGACCAAAAGGCACTTCATAAGTCCCCTAACCCATTCCTCGTTTTACAATGGAGGAAGCTGAATCCCTCAGAGGAGAATTAACAAGTCCAAGGTCACCCAGGAAGTAAATAGCAGAGTTGGGATTCATCCCCTAATCCCCAATTCTATGCTCTCGCCTTGGAGTATTGCCTCATCCCAAAGTACCAAGCTTAGGGACTGATGATCTTGATGAGGGCAAAAAACAGGTATGGAAGGGGTAAAAGACTGGGCATGGAGGAAGATTAGGAGATTGGGATATGAAAGGGATATTTCAGAGAAAGTAGCGTTTGAGCCAAGATTATCATCTAAAAAAATTTCTCCTAAGAATAGTGTTTTGTACTAGAAGTTGTAATAAGACCATGATTGATTAGGCTCTATTTACTTACTCTAGAAAATGATCCAAGCTAGTTTTTCATCATAACTTATGAAGGAATGAATGATGGATCCAATATTTCCAGAGCCAACAATGAGACATTTGGAATATCTTCCCACCATCAAACACTCTTTGGGTACATTGAGGGTTATAAGGTAATATCTACTAACATGATAACAACTGGTGTTTTTTCAGTCTTTTACATACCTTATCACATTTAATCCTCCAAACAACCTAGAAGAGTAGATATTAGAGGAGTTTTTTTTTTTAATCCAGATCTGTGCTTTTGCCTATGTCTGGAATTCCCTGGTGTATAAATTCCCTCCACCAAAACAGTAATTCACATCCATAACTTAAAGTCAGAAAATTGTCTGAGGCACTGAAAAGTTATGGAACACTAAGATATTAAGTGTCAGAGTGGGCTCTTGAACCCAGATCATCCTAGCCTGCTAGGTGGTGTAGTGGATAGAGTGCTTAGAGTCAGGATAGACTTAAGTTCAAATCCAGTCAGATACTTATTAACTTGTGTGACCCTGAAAAAGTCTCCTAGCCTCAGTTTCCTCATGTGTAAAATGGTGATAATAATAGCACTCTCCTTTCAGGGTTGTTGTGATGATATGATGAAAGAGTATATATGTAAAGTATCTTTCCAACCTTAAATCACTACCTATATTCTCCCCATCATTATCATCATCATCATCATCATTATTATTATTATTATTATTATTACCCACAATTTCTACTACTCTTGAAACTATCAGAAATTATTCACAATTTCTACTACCAAGACCAGAAAGTGGAAATGTATGCTTTCATCAAGAACTTAATATTATGTTATTTCCCTCAGACCTCCTGATTACTTAGAAGACTTTGGGAATGTAAATACACGGTCATTAATATGAGAAGCAAACACCCAAAGTATGTAATATGTAAATCAGGTTTGTAAATTATAAATTGGGAAATTAAACTTGTCAACAGAACCCCAAGCTGAATATTACACAAATACTTCTCCGCTTCGTTTTCCCTTTAAGCGATGTATCAGAAATATTAATCTGACAGCCACCCAGTGATTTCGGCTTACGCAGAATTCTAAATGTTCCTTTTGTTTCCCGATCAGCTTGTGTGTGACAAAGAGCTCAGCGTTTCTGTTACCTAGTTATTGATATTTTCATATACAGTCATTTGTTTTTCATTTATGTCTTTCCTATTTAAATGATGTCGCTCCGTCTTCTTCAAAGTCAGCTTTTTCAATGATGGCTTTTAATACACTTGAAAAAATAACTACCGCTTATCTCACTTAGCACATTGTACTTTGCATGGATAACCCCAATCACTAAGATTCCTGTGAAGGAATCCTGGGGCTTTGAATGGTTGAGTTGGCTTTGTTCTTCCTTTCACAGGTGGATGTTTTTCACAGGACAGGCAGTGAGGCCTAGTGGAAAGAGTGATTGGCTTGGGGACAGGAAGGTTCAAGTCTTACCTGTGCTACTTGTCTATAGATACACATTTTAGAGAAAGAAGAGTTTTCATAGGCCCACTAACCCAATACCCTAATTTCACAGTTTAGGAAATGGTGGAAGTGACTTACCCCAGGTCACCTAGATTGTAAGTAGAAGAGCCTGGATTTCAACTCAAGTCCTTTGACTATGGAGAAGAAAATGGCAAAGAAAACCAAGAAAACCCCAAATAGGGTCACAAAGAGTCAGATATGACTGAAAAACAAATAACAACCTCTGAGTATAAATGCAATTCTCTTTCCACTGTGTCATGCTATTGTTACAGCCTTCATTGAGTGAGGGTACCTTTCCATGCCTCAGAACATTTTCTAGGACTTAGCTACCAAGTCACAGAAAGTTCACAGGTGCAGCGAAAAGAATGCCACCCTTGGAGTCACAGGATGAGCATTTCTGGCTCTCTCATTTAGTGCCATCTTTCAAACTTCCATGTTGCTGTTGAGGACTCTACCATCCTTCCTGTCACACAGGTGTCAAATCTTGGTGTTACCCTGGACTAGTCACTGTCACTTGCCACCAGTATCCTATCAGCTCCCAGTCCCTGCTTCTTTGTCCACATCTCTCAGATAGGATCTCATTTACCCCATCACCGCCATGCTCTAGGCCCTATAGCAGTATTTTCCTAATTGATCTCCCTGCTTCAAGTCTGTATTCATTCCAAACCATCCTTCACTCAGTAGCCAAAGAAATGTTCCTAAAACACAGGTTTAACTATGTCCTTCTCCTATTCAGCGAACTACAAGGCTTCCTATTACCTCCGAGATAAAATATAAACTCCTCCCTTTACCGTTTAAAGCTCTTTAAAACCTGGCCCCTCCCTGTGTTTCCAGCACAGTGTCTGGCACTTTGGAAGTGCTTAATAAATGCTTATTGGTTGATTCATTGTGATATAAGATGTGCTCAACTTAATGTCTTCCAAAATGTTTTTTTTAAGTTTTCTCAGCAGTTCCTGTTGTATTGAGAATCTTTACCTCCACAGATAGTATTATTGGGTTCTGAAACACTAGGCTACTAAGCTCCACTGTTTCTGGGCTTTTCTCACATAGACCATCCCATTGATCAACTTTTCTATTTGTCCAATCAGTGCCAGATGGCTTTTTAATCTCTATCTCCTTCCCATTAGGAAAAAAAAAATCTGTGATATTCTTGACTATTCATTCTTTTGGGTGATATTTGTAATTGGTTTGTTTCTGAAGTAATCCATTGGCCTTCTGCTTGATAAATTAATTTAGGTAATATCACTTTTTATTTTATATTGGCACAGCCCAATCAAGCTAGTACTCTGCCTGGAAGCTCTTCACATTCCCTTCCTTGGTTCCTTCCCCCTTTCCTTCTTCCTTCTTCCATTCCTCCCTCCCTCCTTCCTTCTCTCTTGCTTTCCTTTCTTCTTCCTCCCTTCCTTCCTTCCTCCCTACCTCCCTTGTCCCTTCCTTCATCCCTTATTTCCTTCCTTAATTTTTTTTGGTGAGGCAATTGGGGTTAAGTGACTTGCCCAGAGTCACACAGCTAGTGAATGTTACGAGTCTGAGTTGGATTTAAACTCAGGTCTTCCTGACTCCAGGGCCAGTGCTCTATCCATTATACTACCTAGCTGCTCCCCTTCCTTCCTTCCTTCCTTCCTTCCTTCCTTCCTTCCTTCCTTCCTTCCTTCCTTCCTTCCTTCTTTACTTCCTTGGTTTCTATTTTCAAGGCCCTGTTCTAGTCACAAGGTAAGAGAGAGGCTTGTAAAATTAGGAGGAAGTACAAAATGGACAAAGTCACTGTTTTCTCTTCAAGGTCAAATGTTTTGTGGACTCCTGGAGGTGGAGAGAAGAGTCATTGGAGTAGAAAATGAGGAAACTCTAGTGAAATCTCCATTAGAAAAAATAAATAAATATTAAACTAAAAGGTGAGAAACTGTTATTGCTATACCTTATTTCAAAATGGTCTTGATGATGAGTCCTAGAAACAGATGTTGGGTAATAATGGAAATCTAATTCCCAAGATGGCAACTCCTAGTTCTAAGACACCAAAAATGCAGAAGAATGGCTTTATTGGGAGGGTGCAGGCAGAAGAACATTATGGACATTATCTTCTTCCTCATCATCAAATTTCTTAAGTGAGTTTGGGACTTCCCAATTAACAAAGTACTGTCACATACCCTTCATCTGAACTTCATAACCATCTGCTGATCTAGGAAATGGTGGTGTAGTGAATAGGCGTTCAGGAAAACTGGGTTCAATCCCACTTTTGCCATTTGAGCTGTTTGCTCAGAAGCATATCTTTTTACCTCTATAAGTGGAAATTTTATCATGTAAAATGATTGTTTTAGGGGGCAGTGGGTTTTTGTTGTTGTTCTGACCCATTACTTCATTGGTGTAGAGGCAAAGTTGTAGTGGGGTCAGCTTGAACAGGCCTGAAATGAACAATTGTTAAATTTTCAAGGTGAAGATTTACACCTTGAAAATAAGAAAAGAATCAAAATAAAGGCCTTGTTATTGTTTCATTGATTGTATGGACTTAAGAAAGTGAGGAAGAAAAAAGTTAATAATGAAAAATAAACTTCAATGTGTGTCCTGCATACATTATTTTTCCAGAGAGCTAGTTATTAAATATTTATCAACATACCACTGAGTAGGGGCCTCACAGGTTGGAAACTGCCACCATCAATGCAAATCAGCCAGTTGCCCATAACTTTAAGAATCTCAAAACTTGAGAGTTAGAAGAGACTTCAGTAGCTGTCTGATCCAACCCATCCTTGTACAAAAGGAATTGTCACTATTACAAAATTCCATAGTGGCCATCTAGCCTTTGCTTGAAGACTCTCAATAAGGACAAATCAACAACCTCTCATGGAAACCCATTCTGCTTAGGGATAATCCTTTAGTTAGGAAGCTATTTCTGATAGCAAGCCTAAATTAGTCTCTTTGTGACTTCCATCCATTGCTCTTGCTTCTGTCCTTTGGGGTCAAACATGACAAATCACCTCCCTCTTCCAGATGGAAACCTTTAAAACCCTTGGACAGAGATCTCATGTCTCCTCCTCAACTCTTGAGACTTCTCTTCCGCAGCCAAAATATTCCCAAGTCCTTCATATAATCCTCATATGACGTAGACTCAAGTCCTTTCACCATCCCAGCTGACCTCCCCTGGAAGCATTCTCAGAGTTTCAGCATGCTGCTTGAGGTCCTGAAAGACCATAATTATATAACCACACAGCCAGAATTACATTGTCCATAATTACACAGCCATGATATCTCACAGGCAGGACTTGATTCCAGATCTTCCAGACTATAACACCAGTCCTTTACCCATTATTCCACATCTTTTCACTTCTTCATCTGTAAAATGGGAATAAAACTGGTTTGTAGCACCAACCTCATTGGGTTATTGTGAGGTTTAAGTAAGAGAAAATGTAAAAGGCACTCTCAAAACCCTAAAATGCTACCTCACTGTCATGCCCTGTATTTCACAAATGAAGAAGACCGAAAGAGGTTAAGGGATTTACCCAAGTCACACAGCTGATTAATGGAAGACCATGTTTAGGACCTGGATTATATGACTCTCTTTTTCTATGATACCATGGTGCTTATCATCACAATGAGACAACCAATAGAATACAGATTTACTCAGAAGTGTTTGTACACTGTGATACGAATGTTTACTTCTGGTGAAAGAGGTGAGAGTTAGAAATGTTTACCTAGAGATGGATGAGTTTGGCTGTAAAAATAGTCCCTTTAGCCATGCTGAAGGAACTTGAATTGAAAACACTCTAATCACCTGCTTCTTCAAACCACATCACCCACAAATGTACCACCTCCATGTTAAAGAATTCCAAATTCTCCTTCTCTGATCACAACCTATATGCTTTCCATATCTCCCTCTGCTTTCTCTTACCAAGCTTTACTCTTTGTCTACTCTGTGACCTCTGATCCCTTAAACCCTCAATTTTCTCCCAGGCCATTACAGTAGGACTAGCCACTTTGCCTATCTTGACCCCATGGAATTATACACTCTCCTCTTCTCTTGAATCCCTGTCCCCAATATCATATCACCAATTCTGCCCTATCAAGTCTCAGCCTTGGAGCACTCTTGCCATCTGCCACTTTTGCTCCTATACACATGCTGCTAAAAGAAGGTAGAGAACACAATGCAACCATTTAGAGTCCACTACAAATTTATGTTACAAAAATCAACTGGGCCCTCACTACTACTAGGCAATCCTTTTATACTTGCCTTATCAACTCACTGTCCCACTCTCCACAGCATCTTTTCCAAATTGTTTCTTCTGTAGACCTTACATGGCTTCCCTTCCCCCATCCTCTCAGCTAACAACCTTGTTTCATATTATACCGGAAAAAAAAACTGAAGTCATTTGCTAAGAGGTCCCTCTTCTGCCCTCCTCTTCATTCAATATCAATCACATTCCTTTTGCCATGATCTCTTCCTTCACCTCTTTCTCACACTGAGGTAGCCCTTCTTGACAAGGCTAACCCTTTTGCCAACTAAAGCAATCCCATTCCATCTCATGTCCTCCAAAAGATTGCCCCTTTTATCATCACCATTCTATCACTTATCTTCAGTCTCTCCCTCCCTGCTGGCTCCTTCTGTACAACCTACAAACATACTCATGTCCTCCTCATCCTCAAAAAACCCTATTTGATCCTTCTATTCCTGCTATCATCATATATCTCTTCTGCCTTTGTGAATAAATTCCTTGAGAAGGCTGTCTATAATATGTGTTTCCATTTCCTCTCTTCTTACCTCCCTACAATCTGGCTTCTGATTTCATCTTTCAATTGAAATTGCTCTTTCCAAAGTTACCAATAATCTCTTAATTGTCAGATCCAATGGCTTTTTCTCAATCCTCATTCTTCTTGACCTCTCTGTACTCTTTAACATTATTCATCCTCTTGAGCAGATGGATTTCAGAAAAACCTGGAAAGACTTGCATGAAATGATGCTGAGTGAAGTGAGCAGAACCAGGAGAACATTGTACACAGTAACAGCAATGCTGTGTAATGACCAACTTTGATAGACTTAGCTCTTCTCAACAATGTAATGATCTAAGACAATTCCAAAATACTCATGATGGAAAATGCTGTCCACATCTAGAGAAAGAAGAATGGAGTCTGAATGCAGATCAAAGCATACTATTTTCACTATTTTGCTTTTTTTTTTTTCATGGTTTTTCCCTTTTGTTCTGATTCTTCTTTCACAATATGACTAATGTGTAAATATGTTTATTGTGGTTGTACATGTATAGCCTATATCAGATTGGATGCTGTCTTGGGTGGGTGAGGGGAAGAAGGGGAGGAAAAATTTGGAACACAAAAATCTTATAAAATGGAATGCTGAAAACTAGTTAATTTAAAAAAAAACATTGTTTACCCTCTTCTCTTTCATACTCTCTTCTATGTTAAGTTTTTGGGATACCACTCACTTCTGATTCTCCTCCTACCTACCAGGCAGTTTCTCAGTCTCCTTTGCTAGATCCTTATCCGGATGACAGCCACTAACTCTGGGTGTCCCACAGGTCTTTTTCTTGGCCCCTCTTCTCCTCTCTATCTATACTACTTCACTTGGTGATCTCATCAGGTTCCATAGATTTGATTACATCTCTACACTAATGACTCTTAAATTTACCCATCCAGTCTCAACTTCTCTGCTGACCTCTAGTCTTCTATCTTCAATTACTTTTCAGACATTTCAAATTGGATATCTTGTAGACTCCTTAAGCTCAATATGTCCTGAAAAGAACTCATTATCTTTCCCCCTAAATTCTCTTTCCTTCCAAATATTCCTATTATTGTCCAAGGAACTACTATCCTCCAGTCCCGCAGATTCAGAACCTAGGTGTCAAACTCAGTTCCTCACTATCTCTTACTCCCCCCATGTCTGATCTGTTGCCCACGCTTGTCAATTTTACCTTTGTAGCATCTCTTCAATACACACCCATGGATGTAATGGCCATTTGCCATTAACTCCCTCTTCCTCGTTTCCTATTACTCAAATGCCTTCTGCCACTTTCTCCACTTTGACCTCTGTTTCACATTATGAAGTGGCCTTACTCCAAGGCTAACCACTCTACTTGTTCAAACAATCTCATTACATTCTGTCTCCTCCAACAGATTGTTCCCTCTGTCATTCCAAATCTTTCACTTATTTTCAATCTTTCCCTGTCCACTGGCTCATTCCCTATTGCCTGCAATTCCCATGTCTCTCTCATCCTTAAAAAACAAAAAAAAATCACTGGATCTTTCTACCCCACTAAATATTGCTCTGTATCTCTTCTGTTTTTTGTAGTTAAACTCCTCAAAAAAGCCATCCACTTTCCCTACCCTCACTGTAATCCTTACAAATTATTGTCCAACCTTACCATTCCACTGAAACCACTTTCTTCAAAGTTGCTAATGATTTCTTATTTGCCAAATTCAGAGACCTTTTCTCTCTTTTGAATATATTCTGCTTCTTATATCACCATAGTACACCCATGTATCCCTGCCCCTCTCCTAGTGCCATGCCATATGACAAATGGATTTTCTTAGAAAGGAAAAAAAAAGTCAACACAACTGATTAATGCAGTGAAAAAGTCTGAAAACATGTTCAATGTGGAATACCTGTGAACTCCCCAACTCCGTTAAGAAGTGTCTTCTGTATCTCTTTATTTGAGTCTCACTTGATCTTTATAATTTGTTACATTTGCTTATTTAATTTTTTTGCTGTATCATTGCTTTTTACATTGACATTGTTCTAGTTAGGGTGAGTGTTGTCTTCTTGGCTCTGCTTACATTATTCTGCATCAGTTGATGTAAGTCTTTCCATTTTTTTTTGTATTCCTCACTAAATCATTTCTTACAGTAAAATAGTATTCCACTAAATTCACGTATGACAAATTGTAAAACCATTCTCCATTTGATGGCAACTACTTTATTTCTAATTCTTAGCTATCACAAGAAATACACAATATTTTGGAGTATATGAAGATGATTTTCTTATCAATAGCTTCCTTAGGGTATAATCCTAATAATGAAGTCTCTGATCCAAAAATATGGAAATTTAAGTCTATGTATCTTCATATGTCCAAATTGCTTTTTCAGATGGTTGTTGTGATTCACAAGTCTATCAAAAATGTCTAAGTGTACCTATCTTCCCACAACCCCTCCAACATAGACTGTAATCATTTTTTCTCATTTTTTCTAATTTTCAAGGTGTAAAGTAAAACTTTTGGTTGTTTTGATTTGTATTTCTCTTATTATTAGTGATTTGGAGTATTTTTCATGTGATTGGTAATATTTTACACTTCTTTTGAAAACTGTTTGTTCATATCTTTTGACCATTTATCTATTAGGGAGTGACTATTAATCATATGTATGTATGTGTATATTTATATATTACACATATATGTATATTAATTGTTTATATATCTTAGATTTTAGATCAAACCAGTATCAAAGAAATTTGATACAAAGTTATCCCCCCCCCATTTGACCACTTTTGAAGCTAAACTCTTTGGAAAGACACTAGGTGCCTCCTTTTTCCTCCTCTCTCTTTCTTCATAACTCCCTACAATCCAGCCTCAGTCATGACAATTCTGTCAGTCATAAAGGCTTGTAAATGATAATGGCAAAATTTGATTGCCCAGAGAAGTTCATGATGGCATGATGGCCAGTTTGCATTTGTCTACCCCATTAGATTATAGAGTCCTTGAGAGCAGGGACCATCTTTTATCTCTTTTTGGATCCCCAACAGTTAGCCCAGTGTCTGGCATACAGTAGACACTTAGTAAGTGGTTATTGATTGATTAATATTGATAGGGCATTGTCATGTTAAAAATAAATTTTATTGATGTCTTTGCTTTTGCTTTATTCTGTATATTCTTTACCCCATCACAACAAATGAGCCTCCTCTTCAGCTAGGTACTGAAGTGGATAGAGCACTGGACTTGGAGTCAGGAAGACCTGAGCTCAAATTCTACCTCTGACAAGTAATAAAATAATAATCACAACCACAACAGCCTTTATATGGCACTTCAAGGTTTCCATAGCACTTTACCTGTTTAATCCCCACAAAACCCTATGAAATAGGTAATATTATGATCCCATTTTTCAGATATGGAAATTGAAAAAGGCAAAGTTGTTGTGACTTACTCAGGGTCATACAGATAGTAAGTATCTGAGGCTGGATTCAAACTCAAGTATTCCTGCTTCCAAATCTCATGCTTTTCTATGCTACTTAGCTACCTTATTAGCTGTGTGACCAGGGGCAAGTCACTTAACTGCTATCTGCCACAGTTTTCTCAACTATAAAATTGGGATTAAAATAACATCTACCTCCCAGGGTTGTTGTGCAGATAAAATGAGAATATTTGTTAAGTGCTTTATAAACTTTAAAGTGCATCATCATCATCATCATCATCTCAGTAACATTGTATGTAACATTACATACCTACAGTCTAACACCTCTCCATCAAAAAAAGGAAAGTGCTTTGGCAGGAGTATCTTCTCCATTATGGATGTTCTCTGTCAATTCTGTATGTATCTTGCATGTGTCTATTTATTTATGTGTTGTCTCCCCATTAAATGTAAGCTTCCTGAGAGCAAGGACTGTTTTGGCTTATTCATTGTACCCCCAGTCCTTAGCACAGTATCTGGCACATAGAAAGTGTATAATAAATACTTGATGATTTATTGATTGATTGATTTGTTTACTTGTAAAAACAGAGAGGTTTCTGAGGACAATTCAAGATCATGTCATTACCACTAGAAATTACAGACCAGTTATTCTTAAGGATCATGAACTTGGTGATTATTGTAGATACTATAAGGAAATGGCAGAAACTGCAACATTTTGCTTCAGGCTGTGAAAATTAACAACTACCAAATGTCTAGCAAGACATGACCTAGGGACTAGAATTATACATTGTAAGCTTATTATCTTGCTTGGAAAAAAACATACTATAAATAGTCCTAAGAATAGCCTTGGAAAATTACACAATAAATTCTATTGGAACTGAATCCTTATCAAGGCAAGTCAACAAGCATTTATTAAGCACCTGCATGCCAGGCACGATGCTAAGCACTAGGGATGCAAATACAAGCAAAAAGAAAGGCATTCTCTGCTTTCAAAAACCTTATGTTCAAATAGGAGAAAACAACACAAAGAGAAACTGAAAAATTGGAGAGAAAAGGAGGCAAAATCCAGAAAAGCCATGCAGATCCTGGCAAAGAATGAAGGATGGTTGCCCAAGGACCTTCCTCAAAATAGAGTGTCTAGAAGGGGCTAACTAATGGAAGAATGGAACCAGAAGGATGGAGGGCGGAGGGATATTCAGGATGAGGACACAGTGGATAAGGTTACTCCCATAGTAAGAAGGTCATAGAGGAGGAAGAAATTTCCAGAGTAAGGAGGTCAGAATGGATCAACAATCTTTTTTTTTTTCTTTTCTTTCTTTTTTTAAATTTTTAATTAATTTATTTTGAATTGTTAAAAATCACTTCCATAAGCTTTTGAGTTTTAAATTTTTCTCCCTCTCCCTCCCTCCCTCCCGCCCCAAGACAGCACACAATCTGATATAGGCTATACATATACATTCCTATTAAACATATTTTCACATTAGTGATGTTGTAAGTAAGAATTAGAATCCATAGGAGGAACCACCAGAAAGAGGAAACAAAACTCAACAGAAGAAAAAAAATAGCAAGTAGTATGCTTCGATCTACATTCCTACTCCATAGTTCTTTCTTTGGATATAGATAGCATTTTCCAACATGAGGCCTTTGGAGATGTCTTAGAACCTTGTATTGCTGAGAAGAGTTAAGTCTATCAATATTAGTCATCACACAACGTGGCTGTTACTGTGTATAAATATTCCAGGTTCTGCTCATTTCACTCAGCATCAGACCATACAAGTCTTTCCATGTATTTCTGAAGTCAGCCTGTTCATCATTTCTTTTTTTTAAATTTTTTATTAATTTATTTTGATTTATCAACAATCACTTCCATATGCTTTTGAGTTTAAAAGTTTTCTCCCCATTCCTCCCCACCACCCTCCCCAAGATGGCACACAATATGATATAGGTTATACATATACATTCCTATTAAACATATTTTCACATGTGATGTTGTAAGCAAAAATTAGAATCCATAGGAGGAACCACCAGAAAGAGGAAACAAAACTCAACAGAAGAGAAAAAAAGATAGCAATTCACCTTCCATAGTTTTTTCTTTGGATGTGGATAGCATTTTCCATCACGAGGCCTTTGGAGATGTCTTAGATACTTGTATTGCTGGGAAGGGTTAAGTTTATCAATATTAGTCATTGCACAATGTGGCTGTTATTGTGTACAATATTCTCTTGGTTCTGTTCACTTCACTCAGCATCAGACCATACAAGTTTTTCCAGGTTTTTCTGAAATCAGCCTGTTCATCATTTCTTATAGTATTCCATTACATTCATATACCACAACTTGCTTAACCATTCCCCAATTGATGGGCATCCTCTCAATTTCCAATTCTTTGCTACCACAAAAAGAGCTGCTATGAATATTTTTGTACATGTGGGTCCTTTTCTCATTTGTATGATCTCTTTGGGATATAACCCTAGAAGTGCTATTGCTGAGTCAAAGGGTATGCACATTTTTATAGCCCTTTGGGCATAGTTCCAAAGTGTTCTCCAAAATGGTTGGATCATTTCACAACTCCACCAACAGTGCATTAGTGCTCCAATTTTCCCACATCTTCGCCAACATTTATCATTTTCCTGTTTTGTCATGTTGGCCATTCTGATAGGTATGATGTGGTACCTCAAAGTTGTTTTGTTTTGCAATTCTCTAATCAATAGTGATTTAGAACATTTTCTCATACGACTATAGATGGCTTTAATTTCTTCATCTGAGAACTGCCTGTTCATATGCTTTGACCATTTATCAATTGGGGAATGACTTGTATTCTTATAGATTTGACTTAATTCTCTATATATTTTAGAAACAAGGCTCTTATCAAAGAGACTGGTTGTAAAAATTATTTCCTAATTTTCTACCTTCCTTCTAATCTTAGTTGCATTGGCTTTGTTTGTGCAAAAACTTTTCAATTTAATGTAATCAAAGTTATCCATTTTGCTTTTTGTAATGTTCTATATCTCCTGTTTGGTCATGAATTCTTCTGTTCTCCATAGATCTGATAGGTAAACTATTCTTTATTCTCCCAGTTTGCTTATAGTATTAGTCTTTATATATAAATCATGAACCCATTTTGACTTTATTTTGGTATATGGTGTGACATTTTGATCCATGCCTGGTTTCTGCCATACTCTTTTCCAGTTTTCCCAGCAGTTTTTGTCAAAGAGTGGGTTCTTATCCCAGAAGCTGGGGTCTTTGGGTTTATCGAATAATAGATTACTAAAGTCATTGACTACTGTGTCTTGTATACTTAACCTATTCCACTGATCCACCACTCTATTTCTTAGCCAGGACCAAGCAGTTTTTAATGATTGATGCTTTATAATACAATTTAAGATCTGGAATGGCTAGGCCACCTTCCCCTGCATTTCTTTTCATTAGTTCCCTTGATATTCTGGACCTTTCATTCTTCCAAATGAATCTTGTTATTATTTTTCTAACTCTATAAAATAATTTTTGGTAGTTTGATTGGTATGGCACTGAATAATTAAATTAGCTTAGGTAGAATTGTAATTTTCATTATATTAGCTTGGCCTATCCATGAGCAACTGATGTTTCCAATTATTTAGATCTGACTTTATTCTTGTGAAAAATGTTTTGTAATTGTGTTCATAGAGTTCCTGAGTGATCAGCAATCTTTTAAGCTGAGAAGGCAGCTGAAGTACAATGGTAATGTCCAGAAAGTCAGAAGGAGAGACAGGGACAGAAACACAGCCTAAACTTTTGGCCATAATTGCCTAGATATCACATAGATCCATAAAATCTGGCATAAAAAACAGTGTTCTTATGTTTTAATAGATAACTAACATACCAAATTCCCAATCTCCAAGCTAAAAGAAATAAAAAGATTACAATTTACAGAGACCTAGAAGAGGAGATCAAAGCTATATTGTTGTTTTTGTTTGTCCTTCATTCTCAAAGAAGGCCATGACATCAAGAAGGTGATGCCAGGACTTACTTACTTACTTAAACCTAATTAGGTTTAAGTAAGGGAAGGCTGTGCAAAGTCACCAGCCTCAATTTCTTCTCTGGAGCCATCTGAGTCCAGTGGCGAGATATAGATCAGGGTGATTGGACATGGCCCCCCTCAAAGTTATGTGGGAACAAGATGATATACCTATCACTTCCATCATCCTGTCTGTTTATGGGAGTTATATGAAAACTTATTTCAATAAGCCCACATAGGAAAAGTTTAAATTCTAACACTTTTCTTCAACTACAAATGAAAACTAATTATTTCTTCCACCTTGCAGTAGTCCAGAAATCATTAATTTTTAGTGAATAGTGGCAGAAGACTTCCTCCACAACCATTTCTGTCAGAGTCCCATTAAAAAGATCAGAAGAAACAGATGATGATGATGATGATGATACAAGAATCAGTTATTTTATCTAACTGTATAATATCCCCACAGATCACCAAATATAAAGAATAATTGCAATATAGCAATTTTTCTCCAAAATACTATTATCAGTATTCCAATGAGAAAAAAGATGGTGTAAATGAGATGTATAGTTATTATTATCCTCATCTTTGCTGCTGCCATCAAAACCATCAGTATAGTAATAGGAGAAAGAGGAGGAGAATTAAAAGAAAGAGAAAGAGAAGAATGAAAAGAAGAGAAGGAGGAGAGGGAAAAGAAGGAGAAGGAGGTGAGAAGGTAGAAAGGAAAGAAAGAAAGAAAGAAAGAAAGAAAGAAAGAAAGAAAGAAAGAAAGAAAGAAAGAAAGAAAGAAAAAAGAAAGAAAGAAAAAGAAAAAAGGAAGGAAGGAAGAAAGGAAGGAAGGAAGGAAGGAAGAAAGGAAGGAAGGAAGGAAGGAAGGAAAAAATAAGTAGAAGGTGGAGGAAAAGGAAGAAGAGGAGGATAAGTAATAGATCAAAGGCTTGAAATGGGCACAAACTAGTGATTTATCAAATGTAACCTAAAGTGATTTGCCTCCAGATGGAGCCTATGAAATGGTAAGATACAAGAACAGAATCCAAAGGTCCTCAGTGGGTGATATCCATATGAACTAAACAAATATTACATCAATGAAAAAAGTATGGAGCAAGTGATTGAGTTATGCAGATTTGTTTCAAGAAACAGAGGAGTCATTGATAGCAGTTTAGGATCAGACTGTAGCCACCACAAATTAGAGAAGGGTTAACTGTAAGAAACTTGGATTTATTGATCAATGCAAATTATGTTTGGAGACAGTGGAAAATGTGCAATACATCATTGCTGGCTGTAAACATTAGTACCTACTGGGTATCAAATAAGATACAACCTGGTGAGTATAATTATACATATAAATTTACCTTCTTTCACAAAATGATAACAGATATCTGGATATATATATGTATATATATATATATATATTTGTATGAATGTGCCTGTAGGTGTGTGTAGGTGTGTGTGTATGTACACACATATACACCATAAACACAAATATATGTGTGTATGTATATATGTGTATGTATGTGATATAATGGACATAAAGCCATAAAGCATTATATAAATGTCAACTATCCTCATTATATTATTATTATTAACTGGTCCTTTTCAATGGAGTTCAGATAGATATAGTTCTGGACAAAGCTATATCTGCTAATATATGCATGTATAAAATGTGTGCTTATGTGTTATATATACATATATGTATCTACGAATATGTGTATAATATATGCCAAATAACAATATATGTATATACACATACAATGTATATAATAGATACATGAATAATAGCATATAATGTCTTGTCCAGAACTGTTTCTATCTGAACCCCATTGAATAAAAAGGATAATAATAATAAATAATGAAGAGCAAAATGAACAGAACCAGGAGAACAGTGTATACATTAACAGCAATATTGTTTTAAGAGTGACCTTGAGTGAATAAATCATTTTGACTGTTACAAACAATCCAAATCAATTATAAAGGACATATGAAGAAGGATGCTATCTGCATCCAGGGAAAGAACCAATAAATAGAAGTATGTATAGAATAATTTCACATGTATTTACTTATTTGTGTCTAGTGGTAGCCATCTCTATGCGGGGCGGGGGGGGGGGGGAAGGAAATTTACATGTTAACTTTATTACATATTTAAAGGAATAGCAAGTTATAAGTAATAGATTTGCAGTTTCATGTGAAATCATCTTTTTTATTACACTGTCATGGAAATACTTGTTTTATTCCATAAATTAAAAATGCATAAACAAATGAATGGATTCATTTTCCAATATATAATAACAATAATAAGGAGGAGGAGGAGGAATATAGCTGACATTTATAGAATGTTTTATGCTCATAATCTCAGACCCCATGACTCTGACTTCCAGCCAGGAGATTTTCTCTCCCTTTCACCTAAGCCCACCCCATCCCCAAACATCCTTCTCAGCCTCCTGGGTTTCTGGTCTACAGTTTCGCTGGTAAAAGGAACTCCCAGTGTCATCATCTGGTCTATAATACATGGTTTTAGAGAGTTGTCTGGAACACATTGACTTGCCCGGGATTACATAGCTATCGTGTCTCAAAGTCAGAACTTGAATACAGGTCTTCCTCACTCCAATGCCAGATTTTTATCCGCAATGCCTGATTAGGATACAGAGTCACAGAGTGACCCTCATATCATTCCCAGTGACTTGGTGGTCCAGTCCCTTTTAAGATTTCCAGTCATAGAGAAGACACCACCTCCTGTGGCATCTCATTTCAGTCTCAGAGATGTCTCATTGTTAGGATTTTTCTTTCCTTCCTATTGAGCCTACATTTGTCTTTTTGCTTCTTCCTCATGGTTAATGATTTAGCTTAATGTTTGGCAGGGTGGGGGTTGGGGTGGGGAGTGGGGAGGGATTGAAGGATATTTTCACTGTCCCACTTTCTAGGATTTGAAACAACCTACAAGAGCAGAGGAGGGGAAGAGAAAGGAGGGGAGGAAAGGGGAGGGAAATGAAGAAGAGAAGAGAGGAGTGAAGGAGAGAAGAGAGGAGAGAAGAATGGAAAGGACAGGAGAGGAAGGGAGGGGAGGGGAGGGGAGAGGAGGAGAGGGGAGGGGAGATACAGAGAAATAAAGAGATAGAAGTAATGGAGAGAGAGATGGAGAGAGATAATCAGAGAAAAAGAAAGCAGGAGAGAAGGAGAAAGAGACAGGCAGACAGAAAGAATGACAACAAATAGACAAAAATAGAAGGGTGGAGAGATAGAAGGCAAGAGGGCATGAGGAAAGAGAAAAAAAGAGGAGGGAAGATTGGTGAAAGAGAAGAAATAAAGAAGGGAGAGAAAAGAAAAGACAGGAGAAAGTGAGGATGGAAAAAAGAGAAGGGTTGTAGAAAGGAGGACGGGGTAAGTGAGAGAGAGCTACCCCAAATGACTCAAGTTGGCAGCTGCCAAGGCCATGGGCTCTGAGATGTACATCAGTGTGAATACAGGGAGAAAAATCCACATGTTGGTTGCAAAACAAATCTTTAAACCTTCTGTGACAGCTGCTGCCCCTGGCTGAGATGTGACATGTTGGAAGGGAAAGAAAATAATATATCCAGGACATTGTGTTTGGTTACTCAGATTCAGTGACTTCACCTCTGCCTTTCTGCTTACAAAAAAAATAAATTATAAACACACACACACATGCACACACACATTTAAGATTTGGAAAAGCAGGTGGAGAGAGGTCCCTGGGAATGCTGACTCAGTTACCTCTGATGAAGTTAATGGACAGTCTTTTTCCAGCGGAGGCTTAATAAAAGGAGTCTGCAGTCTATTTATAGTGCAGGTAATGAATGTCTAGCTTCAGGAATACTGTCAAAAGCAAGGCCACGACAAGGTAGTGCAGGAGTGAGGACTATTAGTGCTTCCTGAATGTGACAGGTTCTCAGCAAAAAGAGGTCTGCCTTGGCCTTAGGCCTTCACCCCTGACACCCTGGAGAAAACAAACAAATAAGCATTGTTTCCCTATCAACGGGGCCTCATTCATTCACTCACTTGTTGCATGCCAAGTGTCAGGCCTGGCAGTGGTGATAGAGATAAATATAAAACTGCCTTTTCCCCTCAACAAGCTTATATTCTCCTGGGGGTAAGCAATTTTCACACAATAAGCATTTATTAAACACCTACCATATGCAAGGCACTGTACAAAAACAAAACAAAAGAAAAAATGTGTTTGGTACTCAAATGGGACTGTGATTATGATGAGGAAGTCCCAGCAAGATTGTGGATCTCAACACATCCATGTCTGCCTATCCCACGTGGCCCTCGTCCCTACCATAACTTCACCACCACTAAGCCTTTCTTGACTTCTCCTCCATTCATGAGGTTGCCAGTGGGCAATCTGCCTGTCCACCTGTCATCCTCACCCTTGACACATTACCTGCCCATCTTTTCTTCCTATCGTTCATTACCTTCATGTCACCTTTTACTCCTATTTTTACTCGAGGTTCTGTATTGACTATGTGTTGATGCCTGCTCACAGCTATATTTGAATCTCTGTCTCATCACTTAGCATCCCTCCAATCCTGATTGTACGGTGCAAACCCAGGAGCTGCTAAGGCAATGGCTAGGATAGAGAGCTAGTCAGGAAGACCTGAGTTCAAATCTGGCTTCAGACAACAGCTATATGACCCTGCCTCGGTATCCCCACACATATAATGAGGATAATAACATCTATTTCATAGAGTGGTTGTGTGATTCAGATGCAATAACATGTATAAAATACTTTCCAAACCTGAGTGCTATATAAATGCTAATTATTAATATTATTATGTTACAAACACTTTATACACAACACTTGGTGAGTGAAGAGTTCTAAGGTACTTTTTCCTCTTCACATATTCATGATCCACTGAGTTCCTCTTTCTCTCTGTAAATTATCATGAATAAACTTGCCTGTCTAGTAAAATGGCAGCTCCTAGAGATCATGGCCCGATTTCCCTTTCATTTTTTCATAGGGCTACGCACATAGTAGGTCCTTAATAAATGCTTGTTGGATTAGATTGTATTGAGAAAGCTGTAGATATGGCCTCCCTAGATGTTGGTAAAACATTCGGCACACTTAGATTTGATATCAGGGAAAAATGGTTAATAATTGTAATTGTAATTATATATTTATATATAAACAATATATGATTTATTATATAAATATATTTATATATAAAATATATATTTATATAATAATAATAACAACAATAATAATAAACACAAAATGGAATAGGCTACCTATGGAGTGGGAGATTTCCTCTCACTGAAGGTCTTCAAGAAAAAACTGATGACTATTTGTCAGAGATATTATAAAAAGTCTTCTTTGTCAGACAAAAGTCAGTCTACATGGCCGCTACATTTTATTCCAACTTTGAAATTGCATGATGATGCAACTTGGGGAAAGCATTCACAAATGAGAAGAGATTTTCAAACCAAGGACTCAAAAAAAATTAATAATACTTTCAAGGTGTCTTGAACTTCTTTGTCCAGCAATTAATTCTTGGACAGTATGCTGGAAGATTTATACCTTTGCTAGATGCTTGTGTAATATGGGTCTATTATAAACTGTAACTTCTGGTATTACCTTCCTACATCCCATATATTAGTTTCCATTTATAGCTTGGTTTATAAAATGTATTGCACTTTAAAGAATAGGGAGGTTGTACAAGATGATCTAAGGTCCCTTTTAACTTTGAGATTCAATAACTTGCTTGAAAGTTCCTGTAATTCATACCTTTTATGGATTTTGTTCCCCTTTCCCATAGTGGTTCAAAATGGTGAGGTTGGAGGATATTAAAAATTAACTACCACTTTCAAGTTCCAGTGGTTTCTCCATTAACCGTTAATCTTGATTTTTCACCATTTTGAAAAAGCCATGAAAAATTAGCCAGGTCAGAGAATTTCCAAATTGCCAGGGGACCTTGGAAGTCATTTAGCCCAACTTGAAACTGAGTTAAGGATTTCCTCTCTGACATTTCTGACAAGGGGTCATTTGGCCTCTACTTGAAGACTTTTAGTGAGAACAGCCCCGCTACTTGCTGAGACAGCCCATTTGCACTCAGACCATTCTCATAATTAGGACATTTCTGCTTTCCCTTCCCTTTTATAGAGCTGAGATGTTCCTCTCTTCAACTTTCTAGTTGTATCCTCTGTTGCCAAGTGGAATAAGCCTAAGGAAAATGTTTAACAACTGGATCACCAGGGGAAAAATGTACACATGACACACTTTCAAATTTAATTAACATTATTAATATTTTCTTCTTCAATTTCTTAAGTCTATACAAGTGACAAAACAATAAACTAAGCCCTGATTTGTAGAGCACACGTCAATTCCTGAGATGTAAATGCTCACACTAAAATTTAACAATTGGCTCTTATGAGTGGGATCAAGCTAGGTCCTGCACACCCCTGCCCTTCAAATTCTTGAAGATAGCTACTTATCATGGCCCACTATAAGCCTTCTTTTCTCCAAACTAAATATTCTCAGTTCCTTCAACCAATCCTGGTATTGGATAATTTGAGGTCTTTCTTCATCTTGGTTAACATTTTTTGGACATTTGTCAGCCCATCAGAATATTCCCTAAAATAAGGGACCCAGAATTAAAAATTACGTTCTGTGTGTGGTCTCACCAGGGAAAAGTACAGAATAATCATCATTTCTCTTTGTTGTAAATATAATTTTTCTCTTCATAAAGCAAAATACCTAACTTAAAAAATGACTGCTGTCATACTATTAATTCCAACAATGAAGACCGAAAGTGGATTGCTTTGAAGATCTATGTTATAACAAGGTTGTATGGGAACTTCGGAGCCAGAAGCACCATATTCAACTGCTACTTCTCCCTTTTACTATTTGGGTGACCTTGGGCAAATTACTTAGTCTCTATGGGTCTCAGTTTCCTCATCTGTGAAATGGAGACTAGGCTTGGAATAGGGGATCTCTGATCCCTTCCAACTCCAAATCTATGACATCATGACACACTGAAGCAAAGAGAAGGGAAGCTGGTTCTCAGAACTGATGCTTGATATCAGTATAAATTAAAGGTAGATGCTTTATGATTTGAGTGCAGGGTTCCACCTATTGCTATCATTAGTATGGCCTTCATTCTTTAGTAATTTCATTGATTTAATTGTTCCCTCCTTTGACACAGATCACAAGCCATCTATAAGATGTTAGCTCTCAAGATTAACCATGGTCAAAATATTCATCACGGGATCATAAATGTGTAGTCTAAAGGGATCTTGCAAGTCCTGTTTAATCCCTCATTATTTTTTTGTGTGTATTCCAAATCCATTATGGGGGTGCTCTCTCTGTCCGAAGAAGATCACTAAGGTTTTGTACTGGCCAAAATAAATGTGATTGAAGTCAAATGAGGCAAATGGGGTTCACTTCCCTGCCTTTCTTCCGCATATCTACCAGCAACAACAACGAAACCTAATTTTTGCACTGTATTTTGGGTATTTGAGCTCATTATTCACTTCTCTGTGCCTCAGGTTCACAAAATTTCACTGATCTTCCTGTATTCAGTGAGGAAACTGTGAACTCTTAATCCCCAAGAGATTAAAAAAAGAAAGAAAGGGCATAGAGAGATAGATAGATATACACACATATACATATGTGCACACACTTAAGTATATGTGTATATATACCTATATGTATATATATAGGTGTATATGTATATGTATGTATGTATATATACTTGTGTGTATGCATAATTGTGTATATGCATATATGTAGTATCTATTTATCTATATGTGTATATATATTATATATATAAAGATATACACACATAACACAAAACTATGTATAGACATTTTTTTTGTGATGGCAAAGATCTGGAAATTCAGCAGGTGCTTATCTATTAGAGAACAGTCAAACAAATTATGGCATGTAAATACACCATTACATCTTATGATGAAAAGGACAGCTTTAGGCTCACGGAGCTCACAGTCTAATGAGAGAGACAACATGTAAATAATTATATATACACAAAATGTGAAGGGCAGCTAGGTGGCGCAATGGAGCTGTGGGCTTGGAGTCAGGAACAACTAAGTTCAAAAGCAGCCTCAGACACTTACTAGGTGTGGGACCCCAAGCAATTCCCTTAACCCTATCGGCCTCAGTTTTTTCATCTGTAAAATGAGCTGGAGAAGGAAATGGCAAACTATTCTAGTATCTTTGCCAAGAAAACCCCAAATTTTCAATGATTGAAATGACTGAACAACACAAAAGATGTGGACAGAATAAATTAGGCATAATCACAGAGGGAAGACATTCAGGTTGAAGAGGACTGGGAAAGGTGAGATTGTAGTTGATACTTTGAGGAAACCGAAGAAGTCAAGGGGCAAAGGGGAGGAGAGAGAGAGAGGGAGCATTCCAGTCATGAGAGAGAGTTAGTAAAAATGCCCAGTTGGGAGACAGAGGGTCTTGTTCAAAGCCAAGAGGTCAGCATCACTGGATTTCAGAGTACATGGAAAGAAGGAAGGTATAATGAGATGAGAAAGGCAGGAAGGAGTCAAGTTATGAAGTGCCTTGAAAGCCAGAGGATTTTATATTTGATCCTGTAGGTAACAAGGACTCACATGGGTTTTTTGAATAGGGAAGTTACAATAAATACGAAAAATTCATAGAAACTTGGAAAGTCTTATGTGAGCTGATGCGGAGTGAAATAATCAGAACCAAGAGAATAATAAAAAAACCATAACCTAAGTTTTTTTTGTTTTGTTTTGTTTTTAAATAGTGCTAAATGATGACAGGGCTCCCTCAGATCAAGATAACTATCAGTCCTACTTTAGAAAACTACTAATGAAACCTTTCAGAGCAGCTGGGCAGTGCAGTGGTTAGAGCATCAGACCTGGAATCAGGGAGACATGAATTTAAATCTGGCCCCAGGTGCTTACTAGCTGTGTGATCCTGGGCAAATCACTTAACTGTTTTCCTCAGTTCCTCATCTATAAAATGAGATGGAGAAGAAAATGACAAACTGTTCCAGTATCTTTCCCAAGAAAACCCCAAATGGGGTCTAGAAGAGTTGGATACAACTCTAAACGACTGAATAACAACAACAAAATGAAACCTCTCAGTAGAGAGACAATAGATTATAGCATAAAAAGGAACATTCAGATGTGGTGTTTCTGTTTGCTTAAATGTATTTCTTTATTACAAGGGAGGATTGTCTGAGGAAGGATAGGTATTGGGAAAAGTAAAAAAAGAAAAACAGAAGTAACATTTTTAAAAGCATTTTTAAAATAGTATACTAAAGTCTAGTACATTAGGTTATTTAGAACTAGGTCTAGAAAATGGTTCTGTTTAAGCTGAAAACTAATAAACTGAACTTTTTGGTCACAGTATTGCAGAAATCAAATCATTAATATGATGCCTGTAATCACGCCTTGGTTAGGTCATGCCTATTTCTGTATTCAGAGAAGTCCTATACTGCCTTAGTTGAGTCTAAGGTACACTATTCAGTACACAAGATCATAGCGACTTCAAAACTACAACAATCACGTGCTATTAAAAGGCTAACATTAACATCAGCTCATTACATAAGCGATACATGCAATTAGCATGCCAATTACCAGAATAATTGGTACTGAGATACTGGTCCACTAGTAGGTTAGTGGCATAATCACGGACTGCATATGACAAGGAAAATAGAGGCAACATTATAAAAGTCATTCCGGTTTCAGCTCGATTCTTGAAGTTGCAAAAATAAGACAAATCAGTTTATGCAAACACTAGTTCATTCAGACAGTTACAACTTTAAGAGATGGTGCTGTGCAGTGGAGACAGGGCTGAATCTCAACACAGAGATCCATGAGTTCAAATCTTGGCTCTGCTGTTAATTGAACAATTGATTTTCTTTCACTTTGCTCTCCAGGCAGTGCCTTGCCTCTTCACTGGAGACCATACTCTAAAGGTCTGAAGCCTTTCAGGCCCAGAATGCTCACTCTGTCCCACTTCACTGTCTTCACATATCCCAGGCAGGCTCCATCCATGGCTCAGTTTACTTCCCCACCAGCTTTCTGGCAGTCATGCATGTCCCGTCTTCCATCACCACACCTTCCATTTCCAGAATCATAAGAAAATTAGTATTGCCAATGCTACTGGAGAGAGTGAAGTAATCTACTCCTCTATGGCCAATTCACTGTCCCTGTAACTTTCCGAACCAAAATATCTCTCCCTGGTTGCCACTAGCCTATACCTATTAGTTAGTTCTACATATTAGAATATATGATCTTTGATATCAAGCACTATCTTTCTTTTTATATTTGCATCCCCAGTGCTTTGCATAATGTTTGGCACGTAGTGTTTAATAGGAGCTTTTCCATTTATTCATTCACTCATTCAATTAACATTACCTCTCTGTTCCTCAGTTTCTTATCTGTAAAAGTTAGGTGAGGAATGAACTAGTTATACAAGTTCATCAAGTAAGCAACGGATGGATAAGATCCTAACCATTCTTGTGTCCTAAATCCCTTGTGCAATCTGTGGAAGCCCATGAACCTCTTCTCAGAGTCAGGTTTTTAAATGCACAGATTGTGTAGGATTGCAAAGGAAAACAAAGGTTAGTGGAAAGGAAGATGTATTTTTTTCCCATCAAAGTTCACTGAAGTCTGTCCAGACCCCAAAGGAGGACTGCAGGCTAAGTACTTCACTAAATTATCTCTAAAGCCACTCCTAGGTCTAAATCTATGGTCTTATGGATTTAGTTATACAAGTTCATTCAGCAAAAAAACTTATTTTGCTATGTCAATAGATCTGTCATCTAATTCATGTTAGTAATTCCCTGTAAAGATACAGATCAATCATCAATCAACAGGCATTTATTAAGCACCTACTCTGTCAGGCACTATGTTAAACATTGATCATAACCACTGCTTTTACATCCAGTATACTCTTGTCTATGTCTTCCCATGAATTCTCCACATAGGGAAAGGAAGGGAAGGGAAGGAAAGGGAAGGGAAGAGAAGGGAAGGGGAAAAAGAAGGAGAAGGGAAAAGGGAAAGGAAGCCTCAGAGCACCTTCCAATAGCTCTCCCATACAGTTACAGGATTATTCAGTGAGAGAGGAATTCCTGATGCACCAAAATGGAATTTCATTTATCGAATGAAATAAGAAAAATCAAAAGCAGACCTGCCCCTATTTGTAGTCTCTAACTCGATTTCAAGTGTTTCCTCATTGGAATTGGCCTCTAGGGATGGAAGCTGTGACAGAGACTCAAGACAGATACTTACAGACCTTTTTTTTTTCCCCCTTTTTTTTTATCAGATATCTCAAAAACCTCAAGAATGACTCTGGGAGTTGGAAGCGCACATCCTTCATTTTCCTTGTCAGCTAAAACTTCACTCTTTTATGTGTGTCTTTTATCCCTGTGGCAGAATCCTGCAACACACAGCATTGTTCTGAACCTAAGAGCATAGCATTTTAGTGAACGTGTGGCAATTCTTTTCTTACAAACTCTAAAGGACTTTCCAGAGGGACATATTTTTTTAAAGCCACCACCAAGGAGAGATTTCTATTCCTCTCTAAGAACAATAGCTTCCCATTCCTGTGCTAATGTGATATTTTTACTCTACAATGCAGATCCAAGGAAGACAGAAGAGGAGGCTAGAGGAATTTGGATGATGTTAAAGGTAATAGGGAGCCATGGAAATAGCAACTGGGGGGATAGAAAAATTGACATGTGGAAAGTATCCTTTACGCTGAGTCTTAACAGAAACTAGTGATTCCTAGAGACACAAATGAGGAGGAAGCATATTCTAGGCATGGAGGGTGGGAGGGACGGGCACTTGAAAAAAGAGAGATGTGGTATCATATGTCAGGAACAGGAGGGCAAAGCCAGTTGGCTGGACTTGAGTGTGGAAAGGGGAGTAATGCATTGTAAGACTAGAAAAGGTAAATCGAGGCCAAGTTGTGAAGACTTTTAAATACCAAAGAAGAGAATTTATATTTGATTCTAGATCTAGGTGATCAAGACTCAGTGGAGTTGAGTTAATTGTGGAGTGACATAGTTAGACCTCTGCTTTAGCAAAGTCCCTTTGGGAGATGTGTATAGAATGGTTTGGAATGGGGAAGGATGAGCCAGGGATTGCAAAGAGGAGGTCATCATCGCAATAGCTTATGGGAGAAGATAGGGGAGAAGAGAAGAGACCTGAACCAGATCAGAAGCAATGGGAGTGGATAGTGCAAAGAACATTGGGGTCATACAATTAGAAAGGGAACTGGGTTTTTAATTAGGAAATGTGGATTCAATCCCCACATTTAACAGTTGCGAATTGTATATCCCTGTGTCTGATGGGTGTGATATTGGGCAAGTGGCTCAACTATGAGGCTCCCAAAGCTGTAGAAAGATCAAGGAGCCCCAATATCATAATACAGGGGAGCAAGGAACCTTGAATTTTGCTATGAGTTATTATGAATTAGTCAAATGGTGCAAGTCAACTGGGAAGAGGTAGCTCCTTGAACAACCACAAGTTTCTTTCTTTTTGGGAGAAGTTAGTACCTTAATTATAGCAACAAAAGACTGGATGATTGTATAAGTGTTTGGCATCCGTGTTGAGAGTGTCAAAGGTTATAATGATAGCAACTGGGCCTCAGTTTCTTCATTTGTAAAATTATGGGATTGGATTAAATGACCCCAAGTTCTCATCTAGCTCTAAATCTATGATCCAATGTTCCTAATTGTGTGACCCCGAGCAAATCACCTCAGTTGATTGAATGAACCTCAGTTCCTTTGTCTGTAATATGGGCATAAAATAGTAATTCCACTACCTTCCTCACAGAGTTTTGATGGAAAGCATTTAAGGGGATATAGAAAAGTGAGTACCAGGATGCAATAAATTACTTATCAGACATTAACTTACCCAAGATCAGCTCCCAAGATGAGAACTTTGAACATATGTTGGCACTCATTTTTGACAAAACCCCGAAATTCTTTTTCCCTGGAATAAAAAGAATAACACCTTCTAATTCTCATTTTATGATGGGGAACTCTTAGGCACTGTTTTCTGTTTTATTTTATTTTTTCATTTGCATAATTCCTGGGCTGCAATGCCGCAAAACCTTTAGAAATTTTAAATAGATTACAAAAATGTCATGTCAGATTTGAAAACTGTCACTAGCAGTGGAGTTTTAATTATGAATTCTTTATAAAAGAGAAAACTGCTTTTCCTATGGCAATAACATTTTACATAACACACAAACTCTGAAGTAGAGAAATGTTCAAAGGCTCTTGAAATAGAGAGATAATAACGGAAAATACTTGTGATGCTCACGTCTGACCATATTACTTCTCTCTTCAAACATACTCAATGGCTCCCAATTGTCTCAGGGAAAAAATAAAAGCTCCTCTGCCTGGCATTTAAAGCCCTTCATGGGGCAGTTCAGGCTGATCTAGGAATACATTCTATATCACTCTCCTTCTATCACACAATCTCTATTGCAGCCAAACTGACTACTTGCTGTTCCCTGAACTTGGCAGTATAAGTCCTATTTCCATGCGTCAAGTAGGCTATCCCCTGTGTCTGGAGTGCACTCCCTTCTCTTATCCAGCTAAGATCATAGTTCTTAGGTATCTTCAGAACTCAGAACTCTCTTATCTTTCTTGTCATTTGTGTTCTTTCTTTTCACATAAATATGACATAATATATCTCCGTAGTTCAGTCCTTATTGTCATGTCTGACTTCATGACCCCATTTGGGGTTTTCTTGGCAAAGATACTGGAGCTGACTAACCATCTTTGTATGTTATTTTGTTGTTATTCAGTCATGCCTGACTCTTTGTGACCCCATTGGGGGTTTCTTGGCAAAGATAATGAAATAGTTTTCCATTTCCTTCTCCAGCTCATTTTACAGATGAGGAAACTGGGGCATAAAGGGTTAAGGGACTTGCCCAAGCTCATACACCTATTAAGTGTCTGAGGCCGGATTCAAATTCATGAAAATGAGTCATCCTGATTCCAAGTCCAGTTCTCT
Source organism: Vombatus ursinus (assembly GCF_900497805.2). Classification (NCBI taxonomy): domain Eukaryota; kingdom Metazoa; phylum Chordata; class Mammalia; order Diprotodontia; family Vombatidae; genus Vombatus; species Vombatus ursinus. The sequence continues at coordinate 3,156,421 of NW_020949772.1, forward strand.
ATCCACTGTGACACCTGGCTGTTATATATATATACATACATATACATGCATGCATATGTATTCTGTATATGTGTGTATGTATGTATATGTATATACATATATATGTATGCACACTTACATATGTAATTTTTTGTATATATATACATATGCTAGATATTTCTATATGAATGCATTGTATAAATATACATTCATATGTGTGCACAAATTGTTCATGCTTTGTCACTTATTACTACAACCCAGATTTTCCTCTGAGAGACCTCAAAATATAGCTCATATATAGGTTTCTGCAGATTCAGACGAAAGGGTTCCCAGCTCCCAAACAAGCATTCCAGGTAACATTGCATATTGGGTACAGGACAGCCTTGATCCACACAGACAGACATGTACGCACTGAAAGACTCAGACTAGAACAGAATACAGGATGCCTAGTAGCCCATAAACAGCTGATACAATTCTCTTCCCCCTTTAATGAGTTGCTCCTTCCCTAGGGTCCTAAAATTATCCATACTTATAATGCCAAAACCATCCTATGGTTTAAATTTTGTGTAAAAAGCAAATGAAGTTTCTATCATCATAACCTTTGGCTCTCTCAACTTTCGTGCCAAACACTTCTGTAGTCATCCAGACTTTTGTTGCTATAATTAAGGTATTAACTTCCCCCAAAGAGAAAGAAACTTGTGGTTGTTAAAGGGGCAACCACTTCACAATTGACTTGAACCATTTGACTTACTCATTATGATAACAGACAACCAAATCCAAAGTCCCATGCTCCCCTGTATTGTGATGTTGGTTCCTTGTTTTTTCTACAACTTCGGGGGCTTCGTAGTTGAGCCACTTTTTTATAAAATATTGGCGCTCAATGAGAACTATTAGGAACTCCCTATTTGTTGATAGAAGATGGGATTGTGGAACTCTTGAACTGGAATTTTCCGCCAAGGAAATTTGGAATACTGGTGTTACCCTTTACACTAAACTAAAAGAAATGAAACTTAAACTAAACCCTTCTCATTAAAAAATCTGATACCTGGATTATGTTGTTTAGGAAAACTGCCTTTCTCCCCTTCCCCCAAACTTAGACCACCACCACCTTTTTATCTAGACGTATTAGGGTTCAGAAATTCAATATTATCTAAGAATTCACCTCTCCTCTAACCAGGGGGCTGAGGTTCAAGGACTATCCATATTCCTTCAGAAAGATGGAATTCAGAAACTCTCACTCTTTGGTCCTTCTCAGTTGCACTATTTTGCAAAATGAAAGTATATGCAAAATGACTTCTAAGAGGTGAAGTCCATGATCATTATGACCCTTTGATCTTCTCGATAACTGTCACCAGGTTGATGAATTATACTACTGCCTCTCCAAAGGTTGGTTCAGTACATGGGGTCCAAGAAGTCTCCTCTATAGATTGTCAAGGGGTCTCCTGCTGCTAGAATGTGAGCTCCTCAAAAACAGGGATTGGGTTTTCCCCCTCTCTTTGTATCCCCAGTACTTACATAATAGGTGCTTAATAAATGTCTACTGATTTTGACTTTTCTTTGCCTCAAGAGTCCTCTCAGAACCAAAGTTTACTACTAGCTGTGCAGCTTTTTCAGAATCTCTCTTAAGGTAAGCCGAAGGTGAGAAGGAGGAATTAAGCCTAGAAGAAGGAGAAATACAATTCTGCTACTGAGGTCATTTTTTTAAAGACCGAAGAAATGGGGGATCTTTCCCACAATGATCTGTCTCATAAGCATCTGAGCTAACCAGCGCATCCATGATTAGTTAGACCTATCCTCCAAGAAGCACCAGAGCATCTCTAGGCAGGTACAATAAAAAGACCCAGACAAGGGTATATCATCCCTTCATCCCTCAAACTCCCCAGGTTAATCAGGGAGAAGGCCTCATCAATTCCAGGAATATATTTGTTTGCTCTCCATGACCAGAATGCTCTCCCTCTTCACCTTCAATGCCTAACTTCCCTGGCTTTCTCCAAGACTCAACCAAAAACCCTTCCTTTAGTAAGAGACCTTTCCCAGTTCCCCTTAATGCTCATGCCTTCTCCCTGAGATAACTTCCATATGCCCAGAGTAGATCACGTATGTACTTAGTTTTGATCCTGTTGTCTAGCCCAATCAGAAGATGAAATCCTTGAAAACAGAGATTGTTTTGTATTTCTCTGTGATCTCAGTTCCAATCACAGTATCTGATACATAGTAAAGGCTTTAAAATGCTTGTTGTTGACTTATTTTTATTATCCATCAAAACGCAAACTCCTTGAGGGTATTAGAGGAGAATAAGGTAAGAAGATTCTATATGCAGTTTAAAAAGAAAAAAAAGTACTATGCAAATGTTAAACATTAATTATAATGAAGCCCAGTGTGGTTTAATTTGCTAACCCAATAGCAAAGTTCTCAGATCTCGCAGACTACATTCACTTGGGATACTCAGCGCCGCCCACCAGTTCTGTCTCAGATTATATATTTGTAAGAATCTCACTACTTGTAACTGCATTTGAAGGGAAAGAAGTAGAGGGAAGATAGAAAAATGAAAATAACATTAGTTTAAACTAAGTTCAATCAGCATTTCTGTATGCCAAACACTTGCTGGGTTCTGGAGAGAGAAAGACCTAAAAAAATCCCTGCCCTGAAGAAACTTACCTTCTAACTTAATGGACAAAATTCTACAAAAGAGCTGGAAGCTTTAAATATCTTTCCTATTCTGCAGAAGAGGAGCTAACTAATCCTTGATCAGAGTTTGTACTTGTGGGGGAATTCAGATAACCCTCAAAGAGGTAAATATAAATTGAAATTAGATACTTAAGTGTTAGAATCCTCTGTCAGAAATTTTTCTTGGACTTTATTGATGAGTGTAAATGTATCCATACTCTAATGCCCTGAAGAGAGAATATATACTCTTTGAGCGGAGAGACTAATTTTTTGAAACTCCTTTAGATAAGGGAACGTTTGGGGCTTTTAAAAAAGTATGAATCTTAAAGGGAGAAGAAACTCACTACTGTATCCCAAGTCCCTGCTACTTTTACATATTCCCAGAGTTTAACACAGTTTCTGGAACACAATAGGTCAATCAGACAAACATTTCTTACGTTCTCACTATGTGTCAGAAACTGTGCTAAACTCTTGGGTTACAAAAAGAGGCAAAAGACAGCCCCTACCCTCAAGGAGCTAACAATCTATTGGAGGAGAGAACAAGCAAAATAAAATGTGTACAAACAAGCCATATACAAGAAAAAGAAGAAATCAATGAGAGAGGGAAGAGACTAGAATTAAGAGATTGGGAAAGGCTTCCTTTAGAAGGCAGGATTTTAGTTGGGACTTAAAGGAAGTCAGAGAAACATGTAGATGGAGATGACAATAAAGACAATTCAAGCATGGGGGACAGCCAGAGAAAAATGCCCAGATCCAAGAAATGGAGTGTCTTGGTCATGGTACAGCAAGGAGGCCAATGTCACTTGGATCAAAGAGTAATTGGTGGGGATTAAGGTGTAAGATGATTAGAAAGATAGAAAAGTGCTAGTTTTTGAAGGACTTTGAATGTCAAACAGAATATTGTATTTGATCCCAGAAATGATAGGGAGCCATATGAGTTTACTGAGTGGGGAGGGAGTGACATGGTCAGACCTGTGCTTTAGGAAATAGCGATAGTGGCTAATGGGAGGATGGATTGAAGCAGGGAGAGAAGTGAGACAGGCAGACTGACCCACCAATAGGCTGTTGTATTAGTCTAGACATGAGGTGATGAGGGTCTTCACTAGAGTGGTGGCAGATAGAGAAGAGGGTGTATTGGAGGGATGTTGCAAAGACAAAATCAATCACAGGTACTTAATAAATACTTAAGGACTGATTGAATGACCAGTCTATTTTTTTTCCTTTCCTTCCCCCAAATCCCAGAATTCTTTCTCTTTTTTTGAAGAAGAAGGTTCCCTTAACTTTTCTCCAGAACATCTCACAGAATCCTAAAGCTCATAGGGATCTGAGACATTACCTAATCCCATCCATACCAACATAGACGTGGCTTCTATATGACAAGTGGTCTTTAAGCTTTACTTGAAGACCTCATTTGAAACAAGATCCACTGCTACCTGCAAATTCTCATTCCGCTGTTGGAGAGGTATAATTCTTGGGGGAAAAAAAGAGGTGGGGATGCAGAAATTTACATGATAACTTTAAAAGGAATCATAAGTTATACATAATAGATTTGCATCTTCATGTGCAATCTTTTTTTATTATACTATGTCATGGAAATGCTTTTTTATTCCATAAATTAAAAATAAAATAAATAAAAATTTAGAAGGTAAGTATTTATTTGCATCAAACGTAAATGTGTTTCTTTTTAACCTCTGTTCATTGCTCCTACTTCTGCCCTCTGAAGCAAAGTAGAATAAGTCAAATCCCTTTTTGACATGACAGCCTTTCAAATTCCAGTGCCCCATCTGTTCCAGGTCTTCTGCTCTTTCCCAGGTTAAACATCTGACCCTTCACCATGAGACTTGAAACTGAGGTCCTTCACCCTCTGCTAAAGTGCCCTCTACTAGCTGTTGTTGTTCAGTCGTTTCAGTCATGACCAACTCTGTGACCTTATTTAGAGTTTTCTTGGCAAAGATACTGGAGTAGTTTGCCATTTCCTTCTCCAACTCATTTTACAGATAAGGAAACTGAGGCAAACAGGGTTAAGTAACTTTCCCAAGGTCACACAGTTAGTAAGTGTCTGAGGCTGGATTTGAACTCACAAAGATGAGTCTTCCTGACTCTAGGCCCACTTTTCTATCCACCATGCCACCTTGCTGCCCCAATACTCTGCTAGATACTCACCAACTTATCAGTTATCATCATCCTTACTAGAACAGGACACCTTAGAACTGAATGCAATACTCCAATTATGATCTGACCAGGATATTCTCACCTATAGGATGGCCAATCTCTGGGTCCAACAAGAGGTTGCAATATTCAGTGGACTACCTTTGCATAGTTCACTAAGTATCTACCAGGAGGATGAACTCAGGTAGCACCAGTTGAATGAGGATAGATGACCAGATGCCTTTTAGAAGGAGGTAAATACAAGCAGCTTTAGGAGACAAAGGCCAAAGAGGAGGGCCCAAGTTCTAAAGGGATCGTTTCAATATCAGAACTCTCCTAGGAAAGAAGGTATTGCAAAGTCCACAGTGGGGACATGAGAGCTGCCTTCAACTATTCAAAAAAAACTATTATGTAAAAAAGGAAATAAACTCATTCTACGTGACGTCAGAGGACAGAACAATGAGTATTAGTTACAAAGAAGTACATTTTGGCTTACTGTCAGGGAAAACCTCTCCAACAATGTGAATTGTCCAAAAGTGGAATGAGATGCATCCTGGCATTCTGGGTTGTCCCTCAACAGAGGCCTCCAAGCAAAGACAAGATGACCATTTGTGAGAGAATTTGGAAAATCAATCGCTTCAAAGTAAACACAGGTCTCTGAGGTCTCTTATGACTAAGATTCTGTTAAAAGTCATGGTACAGGGGCAACTAGGTGGTGCAGTAGATAGAGCACCGGCCCTGGATTCAGGAGGACCTGAGTTCAAATCCAGCCTCAGACACATAACACTCATTAGCTGTGTGACTCTGGGCAAGTCACTTAACCCCAATTGCCTCACCAAAAAAAAGGTCATGGTACAGAGAGAAATCAGTAATAACCAGAAGAAAAAACAATACAACAATAATAACAAACTTATAAAGACAGACAACTTGGAAAGAATAAACTCAACCATAATTCCAGAGGTCCTATGATGAAGCAAGCTACCACCTCCTGACAGAACAATGATGGACACAGAGTACATAATGAGATAGAGATTTTTGGACATGACCAATGTGAGAATTTGTTTTGCTTAACTATGCAGATTTGTCGTAACACCTTTGGTTTTCTTTTTTTCCTCAATTAAGGATGGGGAAAGGTGAGAGGGAGAGAAAACAAATATTTGTTTATAGAAAAAAATTAATTGTTTTTTTAAGTCATGGAGGTTTGATTTCAGTGGCCCCAGTCTTATCTTTTTTCTGATCCAATATGATAATAAAAATAACAACAAAATAGTCAGCAATTATTCAGTATTTTAATGTTTACAAAGATACAGATTTATACACACATATAGATAGATAGATAGATAGATAGATAGATAGATAGATGATAGTTCAATATCACTTGAGACAACAACCTTGCAAGGAAGGTAATACAGGAGTTATTTTTCCCATTTTACATATAAAATAAAAAGAGGCCCAGAGAAGCAGAATGATGTAATGAGAAAAAATAGATTTGGAATCAGGATCTGGGTTCAAATCCTGACTCTGTCTGTGTAACTTTGGGCAAGCCACTTGACATCTCTGACTCTCAGTTCCCTTGTCTGTCGAATGAGATAGATAAATTTAGAGAGACTTCTCAGGTCCTTTTCATTTCAAAATTTATAATTTAGGTCATGTTGTATGACCTAGAATACATCATTTAATCTCTCTGGGCCTCAGTTTCCTCTTCTACAAAATGAGGGGGATTAAACTAGATGAGAACTGAAGTTTCCCTTCTAGCTATCCATGGATAATCCTATGCTCCAAAGTCTAAACAGATTTCCCCTGTAACGGAGCTGGAACCCTAACTGTAGCCTTTCCTAGCAAACCTGTCTAAGGTGGGCTTAAGGACTTGATTCCCCACAGGAGCCTCCCTGAATTGGCTGCATAGCCCTTGGGATTCAGAAAGTAAGCACATGAAGATAAAGGCTTCCTAATCGGCATTCAGGCACAAATGGAGTCCGTAACTCAAAGAGAAGACTTGGTCCTAAAGCCCTCAAACAGGTCAGGGCAGCCCACAATTAGGTCGGAGAGAATTCACTAAAGTGGCAGCCCCTCTTTGAGCAGGCTTGGTTACCAGATGTAACGGAACCTAACATTTTATAGAGGCTTAATCTATTTCGTTATGTTTTGCGTCCTTCTGTGTAATAAATCATTTGCCATCAGCAGCTCTGACAAATGTAACTGATTTTATAAATAATGGGTCAATATCAACTTTGTCGTAAATTTATTCTAACTTTGGAAGCAGGCCTAACAGCTACTCTTGTTTTCTGGCAAAAAGAGCCATGGTTCATAATTAGCATTGACTTTAAAACATGGAAACGCATTTGATTTTCTCAAAGAGAAAGGTTTGTTAAAGTGAAAAAAAATTGATTTTCTTCTAATTATATAGTTTGATAATACTTTCAGCCTGCATTTCTATTGTGGTATAGTTAGAAAACCTATTTATAGTGACCACAAAGAACTGTAACTGGAAGGGTGGTATGTTGGAAAGACTACCAGTTTTGTAATCAGAGGATGTGGGTTCAAATCCTCCTTCTCAACCTCTAACTTTGTGACAGTGAACAAGTAGTTTAACTTCGCTGTGCCTCCGTTTCTTTTTCTGTAAAATAAGGGATTTGGAAAACATGACCTCTAAGGTCTTTTCTAGGCCTAAATCTATCATCCCATTAAATATCAAAATTTAGATTCATATCATGGCCAGTCTTAATTCCAAAGAACTGACCAATCTATCCATCAATCAATAAGCATTTATTAAGCACTATACACTTGGCACTGGGGATACAGAGATAAAAGTGAAATAATCCCTACCCTGAGTGAGCTTAAAATCTATCAGGGGAGATGACATGAACATATATAAATATGCACAAATACATATATACACATTTATATGTGTGTATATGTGTGTGTATGTGTGTGTATATATATTTTATATATATATATATATATATATCAAGCTTTTGGTAATAAAGATACCTATTGTTTATATGGCACTTCAAGAAACTTTGCATATGTAATCTTATCTGAGCCTCACAAGTACCTATGAGGTCAATACTGTATATAAAATTGTTCCAATTTTACAGATGAGAAAACTGAGGCCTAGAGAATTTAAGGGCACAATATGATGATCCAGTATCCTAGATTTAAGAAGGGACATGAGAGGTCATTTGGTACAGTCTCCTTCATTCTACAGATGAAGAAACCAAGGCTAAAAGAAGTTAAATGACTCATCCAAGGTCACAAGGGACATAGATTTCAAGCAGAAAACAAACAGAAAGGTTAACTAGTCCAACTGCCTCATTATAGACCCTGAGAACCCAGGAGTGAAGTGACTTGCTGAATATCAAACAGGAATAATCAAGATTTAAAATCAGGTCCTCTGACTCCAAATCTTAACTATGGTTTTGTTTTTTTTCTTTTTTGACCATGTTTCCTGTCTAAGCCTCTTTTTGTTTCCATCTATAAAATATAAGCTAGTTGGTGTAGTGGATAGGGTGGCAGGTCTGGAGTTAGGGGACCTGAATTTGAATCTAGGCTCAGATGCTTACAAGCTGTGTGACCCTGAGTAAGTCACTTAACCCTGTTTGCCTCAGTTTCCTCATCTGTAAAATGGGCTGGAGAAGGAATGGCAAACCACTCCAATATGTCTGCCAAGAAAACCCCAAATGGGGTCACTAAGAGTCAAACATGACTGAACAACCACCAAATAACATGCAAAGATGGTGAGCCAGCTAGTAAGAATCCAAGGAAGGACTTGAACCAAGGTTTTCCTAGCTCAAAGGTAAGCATCCAATTACCTACTAAGTCGTCCTCCCTCTGACTTACAATGAAAACTTGTCTCCCTCTCTCGGAAGAGGGGCAGGGGAATCTGGCTCCTGCTTGCTTACGTGTACTCAGGAATGGTTTCTGCTTTGGTTTGCTGTGTCTTGTTTCTCATTGTTACTGAGGAAGGTTGGAGGGAAGGCATGGAGGGTGTTATGTGGGAGTGAAAATGATGCAAAACAAACCCAAAGAAAAAAAGGCAACTGTAATAGGACCCGTGGATCATGTAACCAGATGACCAACATATTGTTAAGCTGTTCAACCATTTTTCAGTGGTGTCCAATTCTTTGTGACCCCATTTTAGGTTTTCTTGAATGAGATACTGGAATGGTTTGCCATTTCCTTCTCCAGCTCATTTTACAGATGAGGAAACTGAGGCAAACAGGGTGAAGTGACTTGCTTGGTCACCCAGCTAGTAAGTGTCCAAGGCTGGATTTGAACTTACAAAGATGAGTCTTCCTGACTCCAGACCCATCACTCTATCCACCATGATACCTAAGAGCCCTGGCCCACATATATGATTGGACATAGTCCATGCCTCAGGAAAAACAGAGGTCCATCTCCAGAAGGAGGGAGAGGACAGGAGGGCTTAATGATTAATCTTTCACTCTCCTATCTTCAAGAGGGATATTGGACTGGAAATGATATCTGTGGCACAAAAGATATTGGAAGGTTAGGGGCTGATTCTTTGAGGGGGTTCAGGATAAAGATGACTTTCCCCAGATTCCAAGGCGAGAAGTGACAGGGATTAATTTTACCCTAGACCTTAAGAGTGATGGTTAGTTTAATCTGGGCAGTTTAGCTTCACCTCTTCACCATCCATTTTTATCCAAAAGACAACCACATATAGTAAGCAAACATGTTTATGAAAGCAAGCAAGTCAAACAATTGGGGAAGTCATACAGGTTACTTAAGATGTTCTGTTTGGAACTCAAATCCTTTCATAACCTAGCCACCTCCTATCTTTTCAATCTTCTTACACATTACTCTCCAACAAGTACCGTTTGATCAAATGACTCTGGCGTCCTGGCTGTATCACAAAGAAGACCTTCCATCTCTCCCGGGCATTGTCTCTGACTGTCCTCTATATCTGGAACACTCTCCCTCCTCTACTCCAACTACTGACCTCCCTGGCTTCCTTTAAGTCTCAACTAATATCCCATATCCTACAGAAAACCTTCCCCAAGCCCTCTTAATTCCAGTGCCTTCCTTTTTCTAATTATTTCCTATTTATCCTGTATGTAGCTTGCTCTGTATATATGGGTTTGTTTGTTGTATCCTCCATTAGATTGTAAACTCTTTGATTTGAGTCAAATTTATAAGAACAAAAGTCATTCTCCAACTGATAAATGGTCAAAGGATATGAAAAGGCAGTTTTCAGAGGAAGAAATTGAAGCCATGTATAGTCATATGAAAAAATGCTCTAAATCACTATTGATTAGAGAAATGCAAATCAAAATGACTCTGAGGTACCACATCACACCTATTAAATTGGCTAACATGACAAAACAGGAAAATGATACATGTTGGAGAAAATGTGGGAAAATTGGAACACTAATGCATTGTTGGTAGAGTTGTGAACTGATCGGACCATTCCAGAGAGCAATTTGCAACTATGCCCAAAGGGCTACAAAATTGTGCCCAGCAATAGCACTTCTAGGGCTGTATCCCAAAGAGATCATAAAAGTGGCAAAAGGACTCGCGTGTACAAAATATTTATAGCAGCTCTTTTTGTGGTGGCAAAGAATTGGAAACTGAGGGCATGCCCATCAAGTTGTAGTATATGAATGTAATGGAATACTATTGTGCTATAAGAAATGATGAGCAGGCAGACTTCAGAAAAACCTAGAAAGAATTATATGAACTGATACTGAGTGAAATGAGCAGAACCAGGAGAACGTTATATACAGTAACAGCTACATTGTGTGTTGACTGACTTTGATAGACTTGACTCTTCTCAGCGATTACAAGACAATTCAAGACAATTCCAAAAGACTCACAATGGAAAATGATATCCACATCCAGAGAAAGAACCATGGAGTCTGAATGCAGATGGAAGCATACTATTTGCTCTCCTTTTCTTTTGTTTTGTTTTGGGGTTATTTTTTTTTGCTTCATTTTTGTGGTTCCTCCCATCTGTTCTAATTCTTCTTTACATCACAACTAATGGGAAAATATGCTTAATATGAATGTATAAGTAGAACTTATATCAGATTACATGCCATCTTAAGGAGGAGAGAGGAGAGGGAGGGGGGAAAATTTAAAATTCAAAATCTTATGGAAGTGAATGCTGAAAACTAAAAATAAATTATTAAAAAAAGATTGTAAGCTCTTTGAAGTCAGGTACTATCTTACACCTCATTTTGTATTCCAGTGCCTGACCCATAGTGGGAGCTGTTTATTGAAGGAATGAATTAATAAGACACAAAAGAAAAAAGAGGTTCTACAATAGTGAAATGAAATCTCATCCCAGTTGAAAAGAAAATGATCTCACCTGAAAGTCCACTCTTAGCAGTCCTGGGGATTCAGGTGCTGGGAATCAAGGGACATGATGGGGTGCCACCTCCTCCCCACTTTCCTATAGCTCTGGGGGGTCTCCTCTTCACCACTGAAAGCCCACACCTCTTCTCCTTGACTGGTAGTCTATGCTTTTCCCACTTCACTTCGCTAGATATCTCTCAACCAATCAGGACTCTTGCCTCCCTATACGTGTGCAGCGTCTTTTCAGTGTACTGCCAAACCTGCCTGAGAGATGTGAGTGTGCAGCAGTAAAATATTTTTCTTTTCTTTTTATTTTTTTTAAGAAAAGTTGCTACTGTGAGGAAAGAATTTGAAAATGCACTGAGAGAAAATAGAGTTTGGAGTAATAAGTTTAATGTATATCAGTGAATAGGCAGCATCAGTGGCCCAAAGAGTTGCAAGAAGAATTCCCACTACTGACTTCAGCAAAAGTACATTAGTGTGAGTCCTGTCTGTTGACAGTATGAGACTCTCACAATAATAACTTTCCATGACCAAGCTCTAATATATTTTATCTGCCTCGGCAGGTAAATTAGAAGCTATGGGGATATATATTTTTAAAGTAAATAAAAATAGTTTTTATTTGTGACTTTGGGGTGAGTGGGACTTAATGGGTCCCTTTGGTTCCCATCTAAGTAAAAAGGTCATTTGGGTTGAACAATTGGTGTGGGAAAGTACTAGAATTTTTCAAGCAGACCAAAGGAGGGGAAAAGCCAGGGCTATTCACTGTGAGCTCCCAGGCCTGCTAAAGTTAGTAATCACTACAGTAATAATAATACTAATAATAATTAATGATGCTTTCACAATATGACTAATGTGGAAATATGTTTAATACGATTGTACGTGTATAGCCTATATCAGATTGCATATAAGTCACAGGTAAGGATGTAGTATGTTTCAGTCAAATTCCCTTATTTTTGACTCCATTGCCTCTCTATAAGGAAGCGGATAGCTGACTTGATTATCAGCCCTCTGGAATCATAGTTGTTTGGTACACTGATCTGAGTTCTTAAGCCTGTCAAAGTAGTTTGCCTTTGCAATGTTGATGTTATTACATAAACTATTCTCCTGGTTCTGCTCACTTCACTCTGCCTCAATTGATATTTCTTCCCTCTCAAACTATTCCTTTCATCATTTCTTACAATATAACGATATTCCATTATATTTATATGGCATAATTTATCCAGCCATTCCTGAAATGACAAGTTTCCAAGTCTTTACTATAACAGAAAGCACTGATATAAATAGTTTGTGCATATGAGTTCTTTTCCTATTTCTTGGTTTTCTTTGGGATATAAACCTAATTGTGGTTCTCTGCTTTCTCTAAACTTTTGCAGAGTTTAGAGAAAGAATCTTTCCTAATTGCTTTCTAGAATGGCTGGACAAATTCACACTTTCACCACCAGTAAATGAAAATAAGAATAAACATTTATTAAATGTCTACTATGTGCCAGGCACTGTGCTAAGCATTGGGGATACAGAAAAGAAAGACAATTCCTTCCCTCGAGGAGATTACAATCTTATGGGAGAAGACAGTACCAGAAAGGAAACTGAAAGAAGAATTCATGAAAGTGCCTGCTTTCTCACAGCCTCTCCAACAAGTGTTATTGTCCTTTTCTGTCATCTCTGCAGATTTTATGAATGTAAGGTAGAACCTAAAAGTTATTTCAATTTGCATTTCTCTAATTATTATATATTTGAGCCATTTTATGATTGTTGATAGCTTGGATTTCTTCCTTTGAATTCATTCTCTTCACATCTTTTGTAGACATTTTAAATGGAATTTTTCTTTCTACCTTTTCTTGCTGGGTTTTGTTGGTAATTACAGAAATCCTGATGAATCTATTTATAAATCCATCTACATGGCTTTATTTTACATCTTACAACTTTATTAGTTAGTAATTCTTTCAAATAAATTTAGTCAATTCTCTAAGATTCCTTAAGTATGCCATCATATTATCTGCAATTTATACATATGTATTATATTATAAATAACTATGTATAAATAAAAGACTGTATACACAAAGATAATATATATATATATACACACATATACCTATACACACACACGTCTGTACATATACATATGGTTGGATGAATTCATCTCATTTACTGTCATAGTTATCAAATACAAAGAAAAAAAGGAAAATATTCTATTTTTTTAATAGTACATACCTGTCCAAATTAATGGCCCAGTCATGGATTTTATCCCCCCAAATTTCGGGGATACCTGTAGTACTGTTTGCCTCCTTGCATTAAAATATTGAAGTCTTATTGTTTATCAACTAAATTTTTGGCATTTGTGTATAGACATTTGTCACCATTAATTTAACTTCTGGATCCTTTTGTGAGGTTTGTCTCCTTTGAACTTCTGGGTGTTTCTGCTGACTTTCTTCTTTTAGCTGCAGTCTCTGTTTCTTAACTTTGGGGATATCCATAAACAATCTTCTTCCTCTCCCATCCATTTTAGTTTAAAATTGTTTCGGTTAGATTTGGAAGACAACTGGGGAATGTATTTTTGCCATTCTCTACTAGATATAATATGTCTCTGTTCAGGAATCTGTGAACTCTTGTCTTTAAACCATCGTCCAAAATTCCAAACCTCATTTTCAGACAATACCTTCCCATCCAGCTGTTTACCTCCCACATCAGTTTCTCTTCTCTGTTTCACTGTTTTCCATGGTGTTCTTCGATGTATAGCACAAGACTTCATAATCACTGGTGATAATTTTTAGGTTCCTTTTATCAGTGCCACTTGTGCCAACATTTATCATGAGAAACAAGATAGCTGTCATCCTCTGCCATAGCTCTTAGTAGGTTCTCTATTTTGATGCCAAGGTCATCCGCTGCATGCTGGATCATGTCTAGTTGTCTTGACTTCTGTCTTGCCACTTGACTTTCATGACTCTGGAAGAGAGAGTGAGGCTGACAACTTAGCACATCTCTGCCTCATTTAAACCCAATTTGTGTGTAAGTCAAGACATCACCAAGTAATGTCATTGGTCTTCTTCGAAAATGGAGGATGAACAACAGCAACATGGTTATAATCGTTAATTGTTTGTTTCTCTTTTTCCTATATACAGTATATATATATAATATTAACTATATATGTATATATGTGGGCATATATATATATATATATGCTATGTCACTCTTGTTTGTCTATATAGTCCCTTGCTTGTATATGTGACATTCCCTCTCCCATTCCTTCCTATTTGTTTTTAGAACATTCTACCTATACATCAATTATGTGAAACAGTAAGTCTAATTCCCTATTTTCCCCCTGGTTCTTCCCCAATGTGTTCTCTTTTCTCTCCATTTACTTTATTATTTTAAAACTATTAAAATATAACCAAAGCACTCCCAAGCCTTCTGTGTAATTTAACTTTATGATCCTTGATGACATTAGGGTTCTAAGGGGACACATGATTCTTCTCCCTCTATTTGAATGTAAACACTTTATTCTCATTCAATCCTTTCTAATTATTCTACGTATTTACCTTTTAAATTTTTTTCTTGACCTAAATGCTAGAATTTCAAAGTTTCCACTCAGCTTTGATCTTTTCACCAGAAATGCTTGTTTGGAAAACTACATATTTTGCCTTTTGGAATTCATATTTCTCACTCTCCTTTCCTTTATACCGATGACTGCCAAGTCTTGTGGGAGCCTAGCTGTGGTCCTTGGAACTTGAACTCTTTATTTTTGGCTATTTGAAGTATATATATATATATATATAAATTATATATATTATATATATAAATTATATATGTATATAAATTTATAAATATGTAAAAATTATATATTTATATATAAACATATAAAATTATATATAAAGTATATATTATATATATATTTAATTGGAAACTCAGGATTTGAGCTTTCACATCTCTAGTTTCTTTAAGAAGGTAACCACTGAATTCTTTCTAGTTTCACTTCTCATTTAGCATGGTGCCTAACTCATAGTTAGTGCTGTATAAATGCTAGTTGACTGGCTGACTCTTTCCTGTGAGAAGTTTAAAATTAATCCTATATCATTTTTAGTTGATCTTATTTACAATTAACTGATTTTTTCCTGATACTGCTTTTGTTCTATAACTGTTTAAGTCATGGTTCTTTGTCTCTGAATGTAGTTCAGAGATCAGCTGGCTTATAATGGGTTAAGTTTAAAAATCCAACTTTTTTACCTCAAAGAATTTTGCTAACCTTGGAAAATGTACATGAAGAGGAAGGGAGTTTGGGCTTGATATCATTACTTCACCAAGCTATCCTACAGGAATGTCTGGTTTGCTGTCCAAAAGTCTGGACCATCATCTTGCACCTGGGCCCAAACAAAAAGTACTGCTTCATCTCATGAAAGAAGGGGGATTGTTGCTAACTCCCATTATCTGTGTTTCAGTTTTGTAACCAGTCACATTACCCTCAATCCCATGATGTCAATTACCCTGTTCTGCTCTTTGTTCTAGGAGTCCCTGGTTGAATTTGAGGAATCTCTGACTTTTTTATAGTAAGAATAATTTTTTTTCCTTTTTAATTATTTTACAGCCTTATTTCCTGAATTGGGGCTCTGTGTTAAGGTCAAGCTTTATGGAATTCTAAAAAGCATATTAGGGTCTTGTGTGGTCCTGAACTATAGGGTCCTGCCACTGCTTTCCCTCTGCATTGAATGCTGCATTCTTCAAATGTCCTTCAGGGTGCCTTAGGACTCAACTGTAGATTTTCTGTGCATCATAAGGAACAATGGATAGAAGTTTGAAAGAAGCAGATTTAGCCTTGATGTCAGGATTATTTTGCTAACAATTACAATTGTCCAAAAGTATAATTTCCTGCCTTTAAAGGTGAATTCTCCCTCTCTGGAGATCTTCAAGAAAGGGCTTGGTAATGACTAGTTAATTATGAATGTAACTAGATGATACCTGAGATCCTTTCCTACTTTGAGATTCCAGGTCTCTTTGATTCTGCAAACCTTTGAAAACTATTTTTTTTAGCATTTTAGTTATATTTCAATGATCATTTCTGCAGTAGGTTCTGCTACAGCTGCACTAAAAGTTCTCATGTGGACAGCTGTAATAATCAATATTTTATTTATTTTTAATGACATTCATTGCCATGACAGATCAAGCATCTTGCTCATTAAAATAGAACTAGTGAAATGTATTGATTTTTGAAGTGAGAGATATTAAAGTGTTTAATGGAATAAATATGAAGCTGTGATTGCTAGAGTCTGCCAAGACCAAAAGGTCCCTGTGTTCAGAACTAACCTTTGCCTCACACAGAATCTCCCCCTCCCTCTGGCTCTTGCAGGACCTTTTGATTGAATTTGAACCCAGACTAGCATCTTCCTCAAATCAAGACCAGAGTCAGAGTAAGTGTGGCCTATGAATGTATGGATAAATGAATGATGAACAAAATATTTAAGTGCCTAATATTTGCTAGATGTCATACAAAAACAAATATAATACAGTCCTTGCCTTCAAGAAGCTTACATATTAGTAGGACGATAAAATACACATGGAAGGGTGCTGTCCAGGAAAGAGGATTTCTCATAGGAGTCACCAGGATGCTGAACTGGTCCATAGGGCAGTCAATTGACATGCCCTTTCCATAAGCAAACAGCACTGACTCTCAGCCCATTTACATATCATTGTTCTATATCTATTGTGATAATACCTATATATACACATACATATATGTGCTTATTTTCCTTTAAAAATCTTATTTTTATAATTACATGTAAAAATAATTTTTAACATTTTATTTAAATTTTGAGTTCCAAATTTCTCCC
Source organism: Vombatus ursinus (assembly GCF_900497805.2). Lineage (NCBI taxonomy): Eukaryota > Metazoa > Chordata > Mammalia > Diprotodontia > Vombatidae > Vombatus > Vombatus ursinus. Next base: position 3,173,355 of record NW_020949772.1, read on the forward strand.
TCTTTCCCTTCTTCCCCTGCTCCCTCTACAAATTGCTTGCTGTCCAAAAGTCTGGGCCACCATCTTGCACCTGGGCCCAAACAAAAAGTACTGCTTCATCTCATGAAAGAAGGGGGACTGTTGCTAACTCCCATTATCTGTGCTTCAGCTTTGTAACCAGTCATATTACCCTCAATCCCATGATGTCAATTACCCTGTTCTGCTCTTTGTTCTAGGAGTCCCTGGTTGAATTTGAAGGATCTCTGACTTTTTTATGGTAAGAATAATTTTTTTTCCTTTTTAATTATTTTACAACCTTATTTCCTGAATTGGGGCTTTCTGTTAAGGTCAAGCTTTATGGAATTCTGAAAAGCATATTAAGGCCTTGTTTGGTCCTGAACTATAGGGTCCTGCCACTGCTTCCCCTCTGCATTGAATGCTGCATTTGATATGCAAACAATGTGATATGTTATACATGCACAGTCATGCACAACATATTTCCATATTAGTCATGTTGTGAAAGAAAAAAAAGACCAAAGAACAGAAAAAAATAAAGCTCAATCTGCATTCAGACCTTATCAATTCTTTCTCTCGAGGTGGATAGTATTTTTCACCATGAGTCGTTCGAAATTGTCTTGGATCGTTGTATTACTGAGAATAGCTAAGTTATTCACAATTTATCATCATACAACATTTGCTGTTACTGTATACTCTCCTGATTCTGCTCACTTCACTTTGTCTCAGTTCAAGTAAGTTTTTCCAGGTTTGAGAAAAGCATTTTTTGAAACTTAAAAAGTTATCTAAATGTCAATGATTATTGTTAATCTGTCGGGGATTCAGTTTCCTCATTTGCAAAATAGGATCAGCAAAATGCATGTAACTTCATGGGGACTGTTGGGGGAAAATGCTTTGTGAAGTCAAAAGTTCTCCCTAAATGTGAATTATTACCAGGACCTAACCATGCCTTTAGTGATGCAGCACTTCTCACCCTTCTTACCACTTACTTACCTGTGCTAAGAGAAGTCTCTTTCTCCCCTCCCATTAATCACCTCTAATGTGGAGGCAGTAGTCTCATCACAGCCTGAGGTCAGCCATATCACACAACAGAGAAATAGCCTGAGCATCAGGTCTTCAAAGCAAAACGTACTCCACTTGTGTGATTCTAAACATGGAATAAGAGAATAGAACTGATGACTCTTTGAGGTCCAAATCCTAGGAAATTGCTCTGCCTTGCCTGCCCCTTCATTTTCTCAAGGAATCCCAGAGGGCTTTTTACAAGATTGCAGATAGAGTAAACCACAATTGGAGCACTGGTGGGATGGGACAAGAAGATTATCTATGTGTACACTTTTTCTAGGCCCATGACAGAGATAAGCTATTGGACAACAGAGTGCAGGGTTTTCAGATCATTAGAAGGAGCTATAGAGATTTGAATCTGAAAATCTCTTGACTTGACTGGGGAAGTGATACTCTGCTCTGGGAAAACCTCACCTGGAATACTGCATTCAGTTCTGGCCATCCTCTTTTAGGAAGGACATTGGTAAGCTGCAGAGCATCCAGAGGAGGGCAGTGAGGTTGGTAAAGGTCCTTGGGATTATGCCAAGAGATCAGTTGAAGGAACTGAAGATGTTTAACTTGGAGAAAAGAAGATTTAGAGAGATGTAATAGGATGTATCTTCAAGTATTTAAAGTATTTAAAAGGTTGTTCCGTGGAAGAGCATCAAGCTTATTTCACTTGGCTCTGGAGGGCAGAAATAGGAACATGAGAAATTATTTGAATGTTTCCTCCACCATTAGAATGTGAGCTCCTGGAAGACAGTGTTTTTGTGTTTTTGCCTTTCTCTGGGTCCCCAGTGCTTACAACAGTGCCAAGAAGGTAGTAAGCATGTAATAAATGCTTATTGTTGTTGTCAAGTCATTCACTCATGTCTGACTTTTTGTGACCCCTCTCTTGTGACCATCGCACACCAGTCCCAATATTGTCCATGGAGTTTTCTTAGCAAAGTATTAAATGCTTACTGATTAACAAAAGTTGCAAAGAAACAAATTCAGGCTTGATGTTGGGGACAAGAGGTAGACTGGGAGGGGGGGAAACATCCTAGAAATGAAATTTATCATGAAGTAGAAGACGGAAGGAAGGGAGAAAGAGAAACAAACAAACAAACAAACAAACGAACGAGGGACAAAGAAAGGAGAGAGAAGAAAGAAAAGGAAAGAAAGAAAAGGAAAGGAAGAAAGGAAGGAAGAAAGGAAGGAAGGAAGGAAGGAAGGAAGGAAGGAAGGAAGGAAGGAAGAAACAAAGAAAGAAAGATAACAAAGGAAGAAAGAAATTTCCTAATTAGAAAGTTCCTATCTACAAAGTGTTTGCATTCTACTGTGGAGTGGGGGTGGGATGTATACACAGATATTAAACTCAAATTACATACAAAATAAGTGAATGAATGAATTTTATCGATTGTGTAAATGAATCTTTGCTACAGGGAGGCACCTCTTAACAATTTTAGTCTCCTGCAGGTATGTAAGAAACAATAGCTAGACTGTGAGCATTCTTCTTACACCTTGAACAATCTACAAAGGAGAAATCTAGTGTCAGAGGAATGTGGACAAGACAATACCAAAAAGAATCATAAACGGTCTAAAATAACTTGGCAGTTCTACTTAGAAAGGGAGCAAACCATGTAGATACTTTAAAAAAAGTGAATAATAGGAAATCTAGTTTATTATCTTGGTAAGAATGCTGATGCAGAGTTAAGCCAGCCCTGATACAGAAGGCTAGAAAGTGAAAATTTCCCAGCCTTTTGTCCTTTATTACAAAATCAAAACCTATTGAATAAAATCCTACATTTTTTTCCAGTTTAGACTTTCAGCTAAATGCATAGAAAAGGAGGGGGGGGGGGATCCAGTTGGATTTATCACCAGTTTTTAGGCATGCAACTCTCCCTGTGTCTCTTGGGTCTTGTTTGTAGCCGAGAACATTCGTGCTGAAAATGGAAATGCTGAAAAAGTGAAAAAAATAAAGGCTTAACTCAGGTTCTTTGGCTTTTATTGGGTTTTGGATTTATCACATTTTTATAAATGGAAAAAAAAGGAACTTTCAGCTTCCTCAGAGCAGGCCATTTAGTCTGTTTTGCTTCTGCTTAGATGAGCGATAAATCCCAATTGATTACTAATCAAAGAAATCAACAAATTAACTGGTTCTGTGCTGGGAACATTTTGAAGCAGGAAGTCCCACCTCTGTCAAAAATCAAACTAGCAAAGAATTGGCAAAAATCTTCCAGCCTTTGCTGCCAAGCCTATAGATAGAGTAGATAGTTACTTAAGATGTATCATGCAAATAGGCTTGCTTTCTTTGAAGATAAGGGGATCATACCCTTACCTGTAGGTACTCTGCCCAAAGAAATATAAATTTCGATGACTGAAACCTAACAAGATATCTTGGGGCTTATGGGCTATATTTGTTTTTTATGGACCATGCCTTAAACTCAAATCACTCAATTTCCTTTGACCAACAATAGGTCCCAGCCCAAGCCTCATTTGGTCAATGTTTGGGCTCCAGTGAGTGTAAAGAGCAGCTATTTCTATTTTGGCCCAAAACCCTAAGGGTCTTCCTCTCCCAGATTGATTTTTTTTAACTAGGTAAAAGAGCTCATTCTTTGCCTCATTTCTTCTTACTTATCCTTAATCACTGAATGGGTGTTGCCTCAGACAAACTGAGACCTGAAAAAGTTAGCTTAAAAAAGCCAAGGTCTCTCACTGCATCTGGGGCCATCTTCCGTCCTGCTGAGGAGAGAAGGGAAGGGGAGAAGAAGGAAGGGGAGAGGATGGAAAGGGAGAGGGCAAAGGAGGGGAGGAGAGGAGAGAAGATGTTTGGTTGGTTGTTGTCCTTCATTCTGGAAAAGGACCAGAATGACTTCACTATGTTAGAGTCAAGTTACCGTGTGGCCAACTGTGACTGATCAGACTAATACGAGATCGCAATATTCTACCACAGTCAGACACAAATAGTCCATGTGAACATTTGGGGAGGTACCTCTTCATGTGCACATCTCATGTTTCTTTTGAGCTACTTCAATTCTGCTTTGCTCATAGAGCACACCACCTTCTCTGATGAGGACTCGCCATGCTCAGCAGTCCTGTGCCAGAGTCTCCCATGTCATAAATCAATTCCAAAGTTCTTAAGAGAGATCTTGAGAATGTCCTTGTAAAGTGCTTGCCTGTGTGAGTTCTCCATAAAATAGTCTTTTTGGTAAGCATATGTTTGGCACTCAAACAACATGGCCAGGTCATGGGAGTTGCACTCTCTGCAGTAGAGTTTGAATGCTTGGCATTTTAGTTTGATAAATGGCATTTTAGTTTGATAAAGGACCTCAGTGTCCATATCTTATCTTGCCAGGTGATCTTCAGAATCTTCCTAAGACAATTCAAATGGAAACCATTCAGTTTCCCGGCACAGTGCTGGTAGACTGTCCAGGTCTTAAGGACATACAACAATGAGGTCAGCACAATGGTTCTGTAGACCTTCAGTTTGGTAGTCAGTCTAATACCTCTTCTCTCTCACACTTTCTATCAGCCCAAACACTGAGCTAGCTCTGGCAATGTGTGTGTCAACCTCATTAGCAATGTGTTTGCCCCTGGAAAGTGTACTGCCAAGGTGAGTGAGCTTATCCACAACATTCAAAACTTCTCTATTTGCTGTAACTGATGGTTCCACATATGGATGATGTGGTGCTGGTGATGGAGCACCTGTGCTTTCTTGATGTTGATTGTTAGGCCAAAACTAGTGCAAGCAGCAGAGAATTGATCCATACTTTGTTGCATCTCAGCATAAGAGGTTGCATTGAGTGCACAATCATCTGCAAACAAAAAATCATGCACCAACTCTCCCTTCACTTTCGTCTTGACTTGTAGCCTTTTCAAGTTGAATAATTTACCTTCAGTGCACTAGCTGATCTTGATGCACTGATTGTCCTCATTGAAGGCATTTGACAACATGGCAGAAAACATCATGCTAAAAAGCATGGGAGCAAGGACCCAGCCTTGTTTCACTCTTTTGTGGACTGGGAAAGTACAAGAGCATCACATCAACCATTATCCAGAACCCAGGCAAGTATGCCATTGTGAAATTGATCTTCAATACTGATGAACTTCTCCAGGCAACATAATTTTCCATAAGCCCTCATGACTGACAGTATCAGAGGCCTTGGTGGGATCTACAAATGTTGTATACAGACCTCTGTTTTGCTCCTGGCACTTAGTAAAGGCACTGTGCTAAGCATTAGGGGTACAAAGAAAGCTAGTCGCTGACCTCAAGGACCTCTAATGGCATGAGGGGAGAACAACATGTAAAGAGCTATGTATGAACAAAATATAGGCAACATCAGCATAGTGGATAAAAGATGAACCTTAGAATCAGAAAGTCCTGGGTTCAAGTCCTACCACTGACTCATCCTAGTAGTATGACCCTGGGCAAGTCACTTGACCTCTTAGTGCTCTAATCTGCCCTCTGTGACCTATAAGTTGCAAAGAAGATGCAGAACTGCACTGGTATATGGTATTTCCTCATCTGGGAGTTCCAATAAAAAAGAAAGATCTAGTCACTATCCATATCTTAAAATGGGTATAATAAGCCATTATATGAACTCAATACTCATTATCATTATTATTATTAATATTAATATAACTATAATAAAGTAATGATATGCGGTGCTATATAGTATATAGAAAGTTAGAATCAAGAATAAGGGGTTCAGTGCTACCTCAGGACATACTATCTGTGTGACCCTGGACAAATCACTTAACCTCTCAACGGCCCCAGATAAGTCTTCAACGCAAAGGTTAGTGAGCTGGGGTCCATGAATGTATTTTTGCTTAATATTTTCAAAACAAGTTCAATCTAATTGGTTTCCTTTATAATCCTTTGAATTTCATTTTATGCATTTAAAAACATGATTCTAAGAAGGGGTCCATAAGCTTCACCAGACACTGTCCAACGCGTCCATGACACAAGACTAAAAAACCCTGCTCTAAGGCTATCTGTTGTAGTCATGTTGCTGATTTTCATTGGTGAAGCAACTTTCCCCAATGGGGGTTTACCACACCATTGAAAGCACAAGACCAGTCCAAAACTTTTTTTTAAAAATGGAGGATTGATATATTTTCACCAGTCTGCCTCACTGACAAAACAAAATAAAAATGAAAAATCTCCATGAATTCTTGCATTTATCAAGTATTACGACTCCCCTTTTATCCCATTTATTCCTCCCCCCCACCTCCACCCACTTCCCTTCCAACCATTCACTCTTTGAAGTATAGGCACAGAATATGTATAATTATTCCCATTTTACCTTATGTCTTTTCTTGCTTCTTAGAAATGTCAATCTATGGAGAATGAGATGCAAAGAAAAGGTAGTTAAAATACCCCCCTCTCAAACATCACCTGTCACCTCCAGCCTCAAGAAAGAATACAAGTCAAATGGGAGGCAAGAGCATGCTCCAAACACCAAAGCAAATCATAGTCATTTCTTTCGTAAATATCCATCTGGGAAACTCACGTTTATGGAGAGGTGATATAAAACACTGAGGTTCCTTTTGAGATTTTGATGTTTTCAGGTCACCCCCGTGATATTTCCTAGAATGTGACAGAAACTTTTCTTTTAAAAATAAAATAAAGAATTGCAACATCTCCGTGTTGGAAGGGTCCTCAGCAGTCATAGTCCAACCAGAAGGGGTGTATGGGTTGTTCAGGGAGGGACTAGCACCTCTGATGAGAGGGCTGCTGAGCCCTTTCCCAGGCTGCTCATCCACCTGTGGTGTCCACCTGTCACCCAACTCTTACCTGTGGCTCTAAGAAGCTGTAGTATGTGCAGTGGCCACACCCCATTAAAATTGTCTCAACAGACAGGTTAAGCCAGCTTGAAGGGAACCAAAGGACTTCAAATCCGTCAAAGAGTTAGAGGGATGTCTACCCCAAGTATATAAAGATTTCCCCTGGTGGAATGGGATGATGGGAACAATTTGTTCCCATGGCCATGAAGGCAGCTGAAGCAGGGATTGTGGAGTGCTTAGAGTTTGGTCAGACATTGAAGATGCCAAGGTCAATGTTGCATCTTGGACCGTCATCAGTCCTCTTGACTTTTGTCCTGCCACTGGACCTCAACGACTCTGGAAGAAAGAGTGAGGCTGGAGACTTTATGCAACTCTGTCTCACTTAAATTCAGTTTACCTAAGATGTCATTGGTCCTCTTGGAAAACAAAGGATGAACAACAGTCCAACCAGGATGTGGGACAGGCATCCTTTCTCTGATGTACCCCAAAAGTGGGCATCCAGCCTTGACTGAAAAATTTCCAGAAAAGGGGAACCTCTCAAGGCATCCCCAATTGGGAGGAAGGTATCCTCACCTCAGGCCTACATCCACCTCTCTGTAACTTCCACCTGTGGCTCCTAGTTCTGCCATCTTTGATCAAATAGAATATGATTAATCCCTCTTCTAATCAACCAATCAAGGAATATTTATTAAGTGCCTACTGTGTGCCAGGCACTGCATTAAGCGCTGGGGATACAATACGCGTGACACTTCTTGAGATCCTCAGAATGAAGTATCTGCCCTAAATCCTCTCTTCTCTAAGCTATAAACCCCATATGACATGATCTAGAATTTCTTCACCATCTTGGTGGTTCTTCTTTGGAAACTCAACACTGTGGTACCCAGAACAGAATACAAGAAATACCTTTCATCTAACTCTGACTTTGTACATCAGATCTATCAGCTGCCTAAACCATGGATTCTTAACCTTTTCTATGTCGTGGTAATAATAATAATAATATTAAGCATGTATAAAGTGCTTTAAAAACATCTCATTTGACCTTCACAAAACCCTGGGGGGTAGTTATCATCATCCCCATTTTTTTACAGCTAACGAAACAAGTAAAGTGACTTGCCCCAGGGTCATATAGCTATTAAATATCTGAGGCTGGATGTGAACTCAGGATTTCCTGAATCCAAGATTAGTGCTCTTATTACTACTCTACCTAGCAGCCTTTTATGCAATCTGGTGAAGCCTATGAATCTCTTCTCAGAATAATGTTTCTAAATGCATAAAATGAAATATATACAATTATAAAGGAAATCAATTATATTGAAATAAAAATGTATTTTTCCCCATCTGAGTTCACCAGCTCCCCTGAAATCCATACACAAACCAGAATGCCTACTATAAGCACTATCAGAGTAGAGCAATGGATAAAGTGCTGAACTTGGAGTCAGGAAGACCCAGTTCAAATTCTAACTTATTTACTCATTAGCTTCATCTCCCTAGGAAAGTTACTTAACCTCTCTGTGTCTCTTTCCCCATCTGTAATAGAATGAGGAGTGGAACCCAATTCTGAGATTCCTTCTAACTCTAAACCGATGATCCTATGACTATCCCTCACTTACATTAGCTTTATGGGCTATCATACCGTTGTTGTTAATTATTGAGCTTTCAATCCACTAAAATCCCTAGACCTTATTTTAGATAAATTGGCTCCATGTTATCCTTGTGAAGTTGACTCTTTGAATCCAATTATAGAATTTTACATTTATCCAATTTAAATGTTAGCTAATTAGATTTATAACAACATTCTATTTTTATGCAATTAAAAGTTCAGAGTGCATCACCAAATAATAATATTTATGTGGTCATTATGCATTTTAAAGGACTCTAAAAACAATTTGGGGTGTGATAATTTTATTTGTGAGTTACAGAATTTTAGAATAGGAAAGGACTTAGAGGCCCTCTAGTCCAGTCCATGCCAGAGAAATAGCCTCACCCCCCACAGCACAGCCAAAAAGGAATCATCTAACATTTGCTTAAAGACTTTCAGTGAGAGGGAGCCTGCCCCTCCCCTCAGCAGTCCATTCTGTTTTATGATAGCTCTATGTACTTTAAATTGGGTCTAAAAATTGTAATGTGAAATGATATTTAACTATTAATGAAAATTAGATTGGACCCAAAATGTTAGTAAAAGACTGTCCTATTAATATGCCATTAATGCAGGCATTACCTCAGTATGGAATCCTGAATATCTCATTAGTTACAATGATGCAGAAGGGGGCTTATCCAATCAAGTGGAAGCAGTAGGAGAAACAGACTGACAAGTGACTGACCCTTGAACTGTGGTTCATTATTTCTCTACAGAAGCAATGGTATCTGCACTAGGCAGGCAGGAAAGATTTCTGGGCTAATCCCAGAAGAATACTGTGGGCCCCAATATCTATTGTGCCAAATTACTACAATGAAGCAAAATGGAGATAGGGTTGCTAATTACATAGCCAGTAGATGAGTCAGGGTGCTGCCCAGAAGAATGCAAAAAAGCCCAATATACCCAAAAGTCAGGGGTATAGAAAATACACGTGCTAACAATAGGGATGATAAATTTCCTTCTGTGGAATTTTTGAATCATTCTTCCCCATTATGAGTCCCTGGGCAGAGTCCTCCAAATTTTGATCCAGTGGATTATTATATTTTTTTCAGATGGCAGGTTTCCCAACAAAAACAAAACAAAAAAAAATCAGGAGGCTTTGAGGAATTGGAGATTGAACATGAATCAACAGCGTCATGTGGCAATCCCAAAAAGTTCATTCAGCCTTGGGTTGCATTGAGAAAAGCATGGGGTCCCAAAACTGGGGAGACCAAAGTTCCACTGTGCTCAGCACTGGTTAGACTACACTTGGAGTTCAGTTCTTGGCACCACATTTATAAACAGGATAGTGTGCCGAAGAAGAGGGAATCTAGGAGGGTGAAGGCCTTGGGATCTTACCGTACGAGCTTCAGTTGAAGGAAATGAAAGGTTTAGTCTGGGAAAGAAGTTTCGGAAAGGACTGATCACTATCTTCAAGAATTTGAAAGGCAGCCTTACAGAAGATAGATCAGACTTGCTTTGTTTGGTCTCAGAGGAAAAACTAGTGGTAATGGGACAAAGTTACAAAGAAATAAATGGAGGCTTGATGCGAAGGAAACCTTTAATCAACCAACAAGCCTTTAATAAGCACCTACTACATATGAGGTTTCGTTTCACTTTTGTCTTTGGACTGAGCACAGTGGCTGGTGCATTGTTGCTATTTAGTCATTCAGTGAGGTCTGACTCTTCATTACCCTGTGGACCATACTGTGCATCAGGTTTTCTTGGCAAAGATACTGGAGTGGTTTGCTCTTTCTTTCTCCAACTGGTGCATAGTAAGTGCTTAATAGATATGAGTTGGATGATTGATAGAAGAATATACAGAATTTATAAAAAATAAAGAGAAGGTGATTTGGGGGGAAGGTACCAGCAGCCACAGGGATCAGGAAAGTTCTCATGCAGGAGAGCTGAGCTTTAAAGGAAATAGGGATTTTAAGTGACAAAGGTGAGGAGGGAATGAATTCTTGGCATAAGGGATGGCCAATGCAAAGGCCCCGAGGTGGAAGATGGAGGATCGTGTGTGAAGAATACCAAAAGGTCATCTTCACTGTAGAGTAAACTGTGTAAAAGGGGATTGTTTGCAAGAAGTGTGGAAAAGTAGAATCAGAAATTTAGAGCTTGAAGGAAACTTAGAGACCACTGAGTCCAACCCCTTCATTTTACAGATGTGGAAACTGAGTCCAAGAGAGGTGAAGTGATTTGGCCAGAGTGATGCCAGTTGTACATGGAAAAACTATGACTTGAACTCAGGCCCTTGGACTATAAAACCTACTTCCTTTTTCTCTATCCTAAAATGCCGGCTTCAAAGAAGGCAGAATTTCAATAAGTAGACAAGAAAAACTCATGTCTTCTTTCCTTCTTGGATTTTTAAAAAAATATATACCTATTTATTGCAATCAACAAACATAGATTGGATAAGGTGCTGGCCCTTGGGCCAGAAAGGCCTCAGTTCAAATACTACTTCCACATACACTATGTGGCCCTAAATGAGGGACATGGGCTGGCAGTGCTGTAGACAGTTCCCTCTGACCTGCAGCAGCTGAGAGAGTCTCCTCATCTGGGAATTCCCTCTACCACATAGAATGGAGACAGAAAGGTAGGTACTAGACATATGTATATAGTTATGAAGTAGTTAACAAAAAGACTCCATTGATCTTACCTTCTACACTTCTTTCTGTTTTCTTGGCCTTTTAGAAAACTTATTGCATAGCTATCATTACCCACTAATCATTATAGCAAGAATGTGTATAGCACATTAAGGATGATTATAAAACAAGGGGCAGCTAGGTGGTGCACTGGATAGAGTACCAGGCTTCAGACTCTTACTAGCTGTGTGACTCTGGGCAAGTCACTTCACCCTGTTTGTCTCAGATTTCTTATCTGTAAAATGAGCTAGAGAAGTAAATGGCAAACCACTCCAGTATCTTTGCCAAGAAAACCCCTAATGGGGTCATGAAGAGTCAGACACGCTTGAAAACATCTGAACAACAATGAGATTAATGATTACAAAATAGTTTTACAAATATTATCTCATTTTATCTTTGCAACAACAACCCTGAGAGGTATGTGCTATTGTCATCCCCATTTTACAGAGGAGGAAACTGAGACAGACAGATGTTAAGTGATTTGTGGAATGTTACATGATAAGTGTCAGAGATGGGATTTGAAGTAGGGGGTACAGTGAATAGAGTGCTAGGTCTGAAGTCAGGAAGATTAGCTAGGTGACCCTGGGCAAGTCACTTAACCCTTTTTACCTCAGTTTCTCATCTATAAAATAAGCTGGAGAAGGAAATGGCAAACCACTCCAGTATCTTTGCCAAGAAAACCCCAAATGGGGTCGCTGAGTTGCACATGACTGAAAAATGACTGGACAACAACTTCTTCAATGCAAGTCCAGTGCTCTATCCACTGATTCACCAAGCTGTCATCCTCTCTGTTTCACATATAAATCGTCCCTTACAACAGATGCTTGCATAGTTAAACAAACCAAACCCTACTTCCCTTACTGGACTGTGTACTTCATGAAGGTGGGAGGGATAGGATCACAGGATTTAGAGGAGGATGAGACCTCTCACATTATCTGCTCCAAGGCCCTTATTTTAGTACCTCAGCACTAGAAAGGGGACAAGTGACATCCCCAAGATCTTACAACCAGCAAGTCATTGAAGCAGGTCTCAAACTCAAGTCACCTGACTCCATGTTCAGTGTGCTTTTGACCACAACACTCTGTGCAGATCTTCTAAAGCTCTGTATACACACACACACACACACACACACACACACACACACACACACACTTAGCACAATGTAGTAGGCACTTAGGGGATGCAAGATGAAGGAAGGAAGGAAGGAAAGAAAGAAAGAAAGAAAGAAAGAAAGAAAGAAAGAAAGAAAGAAAGAGAGCAAACAAGTGACTAAATTGGTGAATGTTTAAATCTGGAAGTTGTACAATTTCCAAAAATGCCTCCATTGTTAACTTCACAAGACTAGGTCCTAAGAAAGCTAGCACAGGATCTAAGAGAACGTGAGCTGAATAACTGAATGAATGAATCAATGAATGGATGGATGTTTAATGTTTAAGCCTGGGGAGTTTTGTTGTTTCAGAAATGCCTCTTTACTCACCACAAGCACAGGACCTAGAGAGACTGAGGGTACCTCTAAAGTTACCTCAGATGGCAGAAAAGCCCCTCGTTCTACTTCTGCCTTCCCCGACTCTACTTCTCTCCCACACAGCTCTCTTTTCCCCCTTGGGCTACATTCTAACAAATCAACCTGGAGCCAAACCTGATTTTCAGAAGCGGCCTGAGGCAAAATTCTAAAGCGGGAGATGCCTTGTCTTTCATGCCCCCAATCCTCTCTTCTGCCATCCTTCCTCATGTTCTCAGAGCTCTCATACTGCCTGGGGCCCCACGCTCTGGCACCTCAAACAGTCCAGCTCTCCCCAGCAGCGCTTCCCAAGCTCAGAGAGACTCAACTATCCCCATAGATCTGTGATCTCACTCATGTAGTTGGAACAGGCAGTGAGGCACATTGGGAAGAAAAGGGCTCTGGAGTGAGAGAACCAGGGTTCAAATCCAAGCTCTTCTATCTGGACCTCAGATCCCTCAGTGAAATATGACAGAGTGCCCACCTCATGTGCTAGGGGCCTTCATCCAAGACTCTTGACACTGTAGGGGTATCAGGGCTCACAGGAGTTTTTCCTTAGGCCTCATCAAGCCATCAGCCCATCTTCTTTTCCACTCCTACATTTCTTTGATGAGATCTTGTGACTTCACACACCTATAGATGAGGGCAAACACACACCTGCCTGATGATGGAGGAGAAAAAACTCTTGCCCTAGAGTCAGAAATCCTGCCTCTGGCACTTAATACCAGTGCAACCTTGAGCAAACTAACCTTCCTGGGGTTCAATTTCCTGGATGTATTTGGAAGCCATTTATTCATTTCCTCCATCAACCAAGAAGTGCTTATAAGTAAGTCTTAATGAGCTAGGTATTAGGCTAAGTGCTGGGATTATAAAGACAAATAGGAAATATAAAAGCAATAAGGTCTTCAATGAGCTTCCATCTGATCAGTATAAATGTCGTTGTTTTTTGTCCTTCATTTTCAAAGGCATTCAAGATGCCAAGGTCATCCGTATCAAAGCTGTGTAGACAGAGAAGTAAGTTGCTCCACCCCTTTTTGGACCAGATTTGTGGTTTTCCTCACTATTTGAGGCAGCTAGCTAAGGCAGTGGATAGAGTACCCAGCCTGGAGTCAAGAAGACCTGAGTTCAAATGTGACCTTAGATACTGACCAGCTGTGTGATCCTGAGCAAGACATTTAATTTTTGTTCAACTCAGTTTCCTGAACTGTAAAATGTGGATAATAATGGCATATACCTAGTGGGGTTGTTGTGAGGATCAAATAAGATGATATTTGTAATACACTTAATGTCCAGCACACAGTAAGTGCTTAATAAAGGCTTGTCCCTTTTCCCTATAGAAACTCCCTGTTAAGATCATCCTTCTACCTATATATAGGTCAGCACCTTCTCTGTAGCTTATATAATCTTAGAGAGCTAAATGGGACACTGAGAGATTAGGTGATTTTTCCAGCATCACACACCTATTGTATTACAAAAATGGACCTTGAATCTGAGTTTTCTCACCTCAAAGATCAGTTTTCTGTCCCTCTGTCTCCCAGATTCAAAATAGATGCAAATAAATTTGAGGAAAGGGGATTAGTCACTGGGGGAGGTGATCTTGAAAAACCTCATGGAGAGAAAAAACTTCAACTGGGCTTTGGAGAAAGCTATGGATCCCAATAGGTGGATGGAGGAGGTATCAGAGTTTTATTTGTCTTACTTTAATTGGGGCTGCTAAGCCTCAGGATGGGGCAGCTAGGTGGTGAGAGGATAGAAGGCTGGGCTTGGAGTCAGGAAGACCTGACCTCAGGCACTTACCAGCTGTGTGACGCTGGACAAGTCACTTCACCTTGTTTGCCTCAGTTTCCTCAGTTGTAAAATGAATTAGTGAAGGAAATGGCAAACAACTCCAATATCTCTGCCAAGAAAACCCCAAGTGGGGTCACATAGAGTTGGACATGATTGAAAGACTGAACAAAAGAAGCTTAAAGAAGAGAAGGTTTTGGGGTACCTGGCTGATAGTTGTCTTCAAATATTTAGACTGGGATCTGGCTAAGTAAGGATTAAACCAGTTCTGCAAGGTTCAAGAGACCAGAACCAAGAGCCACGGATAGGAGTTGAGGAATGATATGAAGGAAAACCCAACAGCCAGGTTGAAAAGAGGAAGTGGTTCCAGAAGCAACTCAAGTCCTTCCTCCGTGGAGGGCTGCAGGCTGGGGCTGGATGATCATTCATTAATTACATTGTAGAGAACATTCTTGCTCAGGGATGATTTGGAAGAAATGGAGAAGCCTTCAAACTCTGAAATGTTCTGGTTCTGCTCCAATGTTTGTACCATACTTCAGAGTTTTACAAAGCATTCCCACCCACTACTTCTTATTTCCCCATTAGGACTCAGGAGCTCAGTGTGACTTGGTCAGTGTCTCCTGATTACCTAGAAGGAAAACCCCAAGACTCAAGGTCACGCAGCTATATGATGCCAAACACTGTTTGGTGATGTTTGCCAATATCCAGATGTTTCCCATCATGTAATCCAAAATTCACAGACAGCACCTGCTGCTGAGGGAGTTAAGGGTTTAATTAAAGAGGAAACCACAGCTAGGTAGGCCCTGAGGTCAAAGTTTAATGAACACAATTGAACAATTTTATCAAATTAGAATGCGGTGTGTGTGTGTATGTGTGGGTGTAAAAGAGACAGAGACTAACAGAGACAGAAATGAGAGAGAGAGAGAGAGAGAAGAGAAAGGAGGAGGAGGGAGAGAGGAGAGACAGAGATGGGGAGGAGGTAAGGAGGAGAGATAGACAGATGTCGACAGAGAGAGATGAGGGAGGGGGTAAGGAAGGAAAGAGAGAGAGAGAGAGAGAGAGAGAGAGAGAGAGAGAGAGAGAGAGAGAGGAGAAGAGAGGGAAAGAAAAAAAAGAGACAGAAAGGAGGGAGAGAGGAGAGGCAGAGATGGGGAGGAGGTAAGGGGGAGAGACAGACAGCCAGAGATGGGGGAGGGGTGAGAGGAGAGGAGAGAGAAAGGAGGGAATGAGGAGAGACAGATAGAGGGGAGGGAAGAAGTAAGGGAGAGAGACAGAGACAGAGACAAAAACAGAGATCCCTCAAGAAGTCTCCAAGCACTTTCTATGGACTCCCTGTGGAAAAGGTATGGGAAGACATGGATGTAAGCTCCCATGATGGGCAGGCAGGGGTGTTTTGTATTCTGTATCATTGGCATGACTATACACATCTTTAACAATCACAGATCCATTGTGGTATTGGATTATTAAATAGACACAAGGTTAAGAAAGGTCAAAAATTTTCAGATCTGTGACCGACGTAAATAGACAACTCTTGTCCTCAGGCAGAACTGAATGGATCAAACCAGGACTTTCTGTCACCATGAGTAAGATGCTGTCTGAGTGAGCCCTGAGCCGCTGCCTAAGAGTGGATCCCACCTGGCTGCAGGATGAAGCATTTTGGTCTTGGTTCATAGGCAATAATGACATTAACACTCTGGGAGAATTTCAAAAGGAGATTACAGACAAAAAGCCCATAAGTCTAAAACATGAAGGGATAATTTCGAGAAACAGATTTCCAACTAAAGAGGGCACAACGATTTTGAGGAAATAGCCAACTGCTTTTTGACTGCATTCAGAAGTTGAAAGACTATTAGTAAAAGTATTAAGACAGAAAAGATTACTTTACAACCTGGGAAGTTTAGAGGGAAGCATTAATGAAGTCCCAAATGATCCTCAGCAAAAGGAAGAGGCTTAAATACACATAAAGATAGAGTACAATGAGAAGGTCACTCATTGTGTGGGCATTATGTATGCGCCTCAGGCAGCTGTTTCTCAGTCATGTCTGATTCTTCATGACCCCATTTGGAGTTTTCTTGGCAGAGATACTGGAATGGTTTGCCATTTCCTTCTCCAGCTCATTTTTGCAAATGAGGAAACCAAGACAAACAGGGTTAAGTGACTTGCCCAGGGTCACACAGCTAATAAGTATCTGAGGCTGGAGTTGCACTCAGGAAGATGAGTCTGA
Source organism: Vombatus ursinus (assembly GCF_900497805.2). NCBI lineage: Eukaryota > Metazoa > Chordata > Mammalia > Diprotodontia > Vombatidae > Vombatus > Vombatus ursinus. Next base: position 3,189,929 of record NW_020949772.1, read on the forward strand.
CTCCAGGCCTGGCATGTTATCTACAGTGCCATCTAGCAGCCTATGTATGTATGTATGTGTATATATGTGTATGGCCTCAGACTAGCTGTTTGACCCTAGACAAATCACTTAATCTCTGCCTGCTTCAGTTTCCTCAATTGTAAAATGGTAATAATAATGGCACCTACCTCCCAGGGTCATTGTGAGGATCAAATGAAACAATATTTATAAAGCATTAGCAAAGTGCCTGGCATATAACAGGAACTTAATAAACACTTGTTTCCTTCCTATATATGTGTAATTGTGTATGTATAGGCTATATGTATGTATGAAACATCTATGCAATGAAAGATGCATGAATGGCATAAAATCCAGGACTCCACTGACAGAGAATTACCTAAAGGTGGGGAAACCATCTCAATCCAGTTTCATCTGGTCAAGGTCAAAGATTCTGAGTCAGCCTAATTCAATGGGATCAGAGACTCACATGATCTTGACCATCGAAAAAATGAAACCATACGAAACTATTAGTTGTCCCAAGTAATTCACACCCTACTACATGTGTATATATACAAATACATGCACATGTCATATCATCATGCTTCATCTCCTAGGTAACAAGAAGCCTATATGTATATGTATATATGTGTGAATATATATAATGAGAAAGACATATATGTGTGTATGTATATGTGTGTGTATAAGGAGACACAGAGAGACAGAGACAGAGAGAAAGACACCGAGAAAGAGAGATCCATGTGCATGTATGTAGTTATGTATGTGTATGTAGGTATGTATGTATATGTGTATATATGTGTATATACACATATATGCATACACACAAACACATATATATATGCCATTCCAGAAGGAAAAGAACAACATTTAGTCATCCAGAGGTTTGGTCTCCATGAAAGCAAGAGCTACCCAGGTGTTTGACATCAGACAGTTATGGCTTAAGAAGGGTGTCCTGTGTATGTGAAATAGTCACTTCCCTGAAACTTTCTCAAGGCCACAGAATCACAGAGTTGGGAGAGACCTCAGAGACCATCCAGCCCCACCCATACCTAGACAAGAATGATCTCTACCGCAACACACTGACAAGGGGTTATCCAGCCTCTTTTGGAGGACCTCCATTGATAGGAAACCCATTACTGCCTGAACCATCTCATTCCGTATTGGGATAGCTTTAATTGTTGGTAATTTTCCCCTCATACCAAGTCTAAATTTACTCCTAAGTAACTTTTACCCATTGCTCCTAAGGCTGTTGTTTGGAGCCAAGCAGAGCAATTCTCATTTCTCTTTCCCAGACGCACTTATTCAAATACTTAAGAATAGTGGCATAGAGCCATGGAAAGTACACTCCCTCTGGAGTCCAAGGACCTGGTTTCAAATCCTAGTTTTGATGTTTATTACTTTTGTGACCTTGGATAAGTCACAAACTCTCTGGCGCTAAATTTTCTCCTTTATAAAAATGAGGGCCTTAAACTATATGGCCTCTGAGATCCCTTTTACACCTATGATGCCCCTGATATATTATTTTCTCCAGTTCCTTCAACTGATTCTTAAACAGTATGAAACCAAGGTCCTTCAGTATCCTGGTCCCATTCTCCTAATTGCTCTCCAAACTATCACTGTCTTAGGACTGATCACAGCTTTATTTCTTAATGCCTGATTTCATCTTCTTCTATTATCTATCCAGTGATTTTTTTTAATCTTCAGACTCCCTAATTTTAAGTGAAGCTTACACCAATTAATTTGAAGGTTTGACTTTCCCACCAAACTATAAAATGCAACTTATAGAAAATAAAATTCTAGTTATAGCTTTAGGGAAAGGGTAAGAGAGATGGAGTGAAACCATATGTAACTTTGGCAAATTCAAATACTCAACAGAAGAGTAGGAACAGTGGTTATTTTACGACTCACAAGGGTGACTTAACTAGCTTGAATGACATGACTTTTTGTTGTTCATTTTTTAGTGAAGGAGAGCAAAGCTTCAAAATGTATGAGAGAGAGGGGGAGAGAGAGGCAGGGAGAGAAAGGCAGAAAGAGAGAGAGAGAGAGAGAGAGAGAGAGAGAGAGAGAGAGAGAGAGA
>NW_020949772.1:3192012-3192279 GCF_900497805.2 Vombatus ursinus
AGAGAGAGAGAGAGAGAGAGAGAGAGAGAGAGAGAGAGAGAGAGAGATTTTTCACCTCCAGAACCAACTCCTTCTATCTAGCCCTCCCAAAACACCCTTTCAGGCATGTTTACTCATTCCTGTAGCTGTAGTACTCTCTCCCTCCTTAAATGATATTTATTTATTTATCTCTTTGACATTGTTCCCCCTCAGTGGAATGTAGGCTCCTTGAAGATGGAAATCTCTCTCTCTCTCTCTCTCTCTCTCTCTCTCTCTCTCTCTCTCTCT
>NW_020949772.1:3192289-3194973 GCF_900497805.2 Vombatus ursinus
TCTCTCTCTCTCTCTCTCTCTCTCTCTCTCTCTCTCTCTCTCTCTCTCTCTCTCTCTCTCTGTCCCTACTTCCTACCAAAACACATTAGTAAATAGAGAACTGCCTTTGGAATCAGAAAGAGCTGGGTTTGATACCTGCTTTTGACACATCCTGGCTGTGCAACTCTGGCCAATTCACTTAATCTCTCAGTGTCCCAGACAACTAAAACTATAAATTGAAAAGAAGGTGCCAATTTCAATTGGCAAAAGATGCCCCCCATCCTAATAAAATAAAAAGTCTAGTAAAGGATGGTGGTGGTGGTGATGATGATGATGATGATTATAAGAAGCTTTTGTGTAGTGCTTTGAGGTTTATGAAGTGTTTTACACATATTACCTCATTTGATACTCACAACAATCATATAAGAGAGGTGTTGTGATTGTCCCCATTTTACAAGTAAAGAAACTGAGGCTGCAGGATGTTAAGTGACCTGCCTAAGAGTCACACATGTCTCAGACAATACTTAAACTCAGATTTTCATGACTATCCATTAGTCTATGAGCTTCTTGAGAACAGGGACTGTTGGGGCAGCTAGGTGGCACAGTGGATAGAGCACTGACCCTGAAGTCAGGAGGACCTGAATTCAAATTCGGCATCAGAACAAACATTTGACACTTACTAGCTGTGTGACCCTGGGCAAGTCACTTAACCTCAATTGCCTAAAATTAAAAAAAAAAAGAGAACAAGCACTTTCTTTTACCTTTCTTTGTATTTCCAATACTTAGTTTAATGTCTGGCACATAGTAGGCACTTAATAACTGTTTATTAACTGATTTCCTGGCTCCATGTCAAGTGCTCAATCCACTGGGCCATCTAACTGACTTAAGGAAAAAAATAAACAGAGCCTCGAACATGGTAGAGACTTAATTCATGATGGTTGAACGGAGTAAAATTAAATTGAACTCTTCTGTTGTGTTGCAAGAGAAGCTTGACCAATAGGAGGGTGATAATCCCTTCACTTGATTACACTTAGAATTGAACTAATGAATCCAAGGGAATATCTGGGGTCTTGTAGGGAATGCACAAATTTTCTTGAGTTGAATGACAGTTAATATGAATATGTCATAAGGAGAAAAAAATGCAATGTGTTAAGGTTTCTAGCAGTCACTGGAACTGTCAGTATTAAAAAAATAATCTCCCTCCCTGATGGAATTACATATCAAGAGTTATCCCCTTTTCCCCAGTTGGGTTGTCTATGTAGAAAATGCTGCAATAAACAGGTATTATTTTTCACCAGGTCATTAATCACAGGTGGAGTTAACATGTTCAGATCTAGGGATTAATCATAGTTACTAAGCAGAGAATTACATTAAATAAATGTTCTTTTTTCAGTTGAGAAAAGCTAGGCCATGACTACTCAGTGGCTTTATTCTCACATGCCTAAGGTTGTCTTAGGTTGGGTGGGATTCAAAGCTTAGGGAAGGATTTCATGGGCTGTCCAAACATGCCCAAGGAAATGCTTCTTAGTAAGTCTGGACAGGGAAGAATTAAAGCTACATTCTTCTCTTCATTAGTAAACACCTTAATTTCTACCTTAATTACTAATGTGTGCATTCATTTCTTTACAAACATGTATCCAGAGTATCTGATATGTATTGCATGCATATACATGTGTGTATGTGTGTATCTTTGTGTTTATGCTTGTGCATAAAAGTGTACACTGTGTATATATATATATATATATATATATATATATATATATACAACCCTCATGCCTCATTCTCCTTTACTTCTCTGTAGCCTTTGACATTGTCAATTACCTCCACTTCCCTAAAATTCCCTTCATTCTTGTTTTCTCAGTCACCACCCTCCTGGTTCTCCTACTACCTGACAGACTGTTCCTTCTCAGTCTCCTATGCTGGATCTTTATCCCCATCACAGACATTAACCATGGTTGTCCCACGGGTTTCTTTCCTGGGTCCTCTTCTCTTCTCCCTTTGTTCTTCTTCACTTGGTGATCCCATCAGCTCCCAGGGTTTTAGTTGCCATCTCTATGTTAATGATTCTCCAATCTACCTGTCCTGCCCTAACCTCTCTGCTGACCTCTGGTTTCACCTCACCAACTACCTTTAAGATATCTCAAACTGCTTGTTCAGTAGAACTCTTAAACTCACAGGTCCAAAACTGAACTCATTATCTTTCCCTATAAACCCTTCCCAATCCCTCAGGCTCCCAACCCTAGGTGTCATCCTGGACTCCTCATTATTTTTTAACTCCCCCATACCCAATCTGTTGCCAAGGTCTGTCAATATCTCCTTTGCAACATCTCTTGAATATGCCCATTCTTCCCTCTGATTCTTGTTCATCCTTCATTCTCAAAGAGGACCAATGACATCAGGGGGTTGATGTCCTGACTTGAAAGTGAATTGCATTTAAGTGAGGCAGAGCTGTGCAAAGTCATCAGCCTCAATGGGCCAGGATGTAGTGGGAGACGTTCCCTCTCATACTACCACCACCATGGTGCAGACCCTCATCACCTTATGCTTAGAAGTAACTAATAGCCTGCTGGCGAGTCTGTCTGCCTGAAGTGTCTCTCCACTATAATCCACCCTCAATTTAGCCACCAAATTGATTTTCCTAAAGTGCAAGCCTGACCATCTCTCTCTCTCTCTCTCTCTCTCTCTCTCTCTCTCTCTCTCTCTCT
>NW_020949772.1:3194983-3225604 GCF_900497805.2 Vombatus ursinus
TCTCTCTCTCTCTCTCTCTCTCTCTCTCTCTCTCTCTCTCTCTCTCTCTCTCTCTCTCTCTCTCTCTCTCACACACACACACACACACACACACACACACAAACACACACAAACACACACACACCCCCTACTCAATAAACTCCAATGGCTCCCGATCACCTCCAGGATCAATACAAAATCCTCCAATGATCAAAGCCTTTCATAACCTCGCCCCCAACCTCTCCTTTTTCCAATCTTTTTGTACTTTGCTCCTAACCACTTACTCTGATTTAGTGACACCCTCCTCCCTGTTCTTTCCTGAACAAGATACTCCATCTCTTGGCTCCAGACATTTGCTCCTTCTGTCCCCCATACCTTGAATGTTCTCTCTCATCATCTCCACCTACTGGCCTCTTTTAATCCCCAACTAAAATCCCATCTTCTACTGGAAGTCTTTCTAAACTCCTCTTAATTCTAGTGCTTTCCCTTTTTTAATTATTTCCTATTTATCCTAATTATATCCTATTCCTGTATGTAGTTTGCTTGAACATATTTATTTGCTTAATGTCTCCCCCATTAGATTGTGAGCTCTTTGAGGGGAGGAACTATCTTTTTGTATCCCCAGTGCTTATCATATAGTAGGCACTTAATACATGTTTACTGATGGACAATAAAAGTGACTATGTGACTAGAAAAAAGGGCAAGATGCAAAGGATCCTATGGAGACAAAATTAACAAGATCTAGTCGCTCAGTGGATGTATGAGATGAAGAGACATAGTGGAGTGTCAAAGAGGATTACTAGGTGTCAAGCCCGAGAAACTGGGATTCCAGTGACACCATTGGAAGAAGTAAGTAAACCTATGGCAGCTTTAGAGGGAGATACGAGGCATTCAAAGAATCGTGAGAATTGCAGAATCTCCGAGTTGGAGATGACTTCAGAGGACATTTATCCTAACTGATATGTGAACAAGAATCTTCTGTAAAATATTTTAATGAGTGGTCATCCTATGACAATATTACCTAAATTAATTTATTCTTTCAGTGCCATACCAACTAGTCTGCCATAATTTTACTTTATAAATCTAAAAATAAATGATGACAAGATTCATCTGAAGGAACAAAAGGTCAAGACTATCAAGGGAATCAATGAAATCAACGTGAAGGAAAGGGACATAGCAATGCCGGATCTCAAACTATATTACAAAGTGATCATTATGAAAACAATTTTGTACTGGAAAATAAATAAATAGTCATCTAACCTTCACTTAGAAACCTACCCATTGTAGTTCATTCCACTTTGTAACGGCTCTAATTGTTGGTAAGTTATTTTTGTTTGCATGTTTTCTTTCTAATATCAAGCCTAAATCTACTAATATTCAAATTCCTCCTATTGTTCCCTTTTTCCGGCCTTCAGAACCAAGCAGAATAAGTCCAATCTGTCTTCCACAAATACTTGAGGACAGCTATCATGTCCCCTCTGTCTTCTCAGTAGGGAATAGTAGGCAGCTAGGTGGTAGAGGGGATAGGATGCTGGACCTGGAGTTAGGATCTTTGTTCAAATATGGCCTCAGATGGTTATTAGCTATGTGACCCTGTGAAACTCAGTTAAGCTCTGTCTGCCTCAGGTTCTTCAATTGTAAAATTGTAATAATAGTAGCTTTTGCCTTACAGGGTTGCTGTGAGGATCAAATAAAATCAGAGCTATAAAGTACTTAGATCAATGTCTGGCACCTGTCGTTTTTTGTCCTTTCTTTTCAAAGACGACCGATGACATCACAGGCTGATGTCTTGACTTGCACTTGAATTGAATTTAAGTGAGACGGAGCTGCACAAAGTCATCAGCCTCACCTTCTCTTCCCAAGTCATCAAAGTCCAATGACAAGCCAAAAGTCAGGATAACTGGCTATGGCCCAGGTTGCAGTGGGTGACTTTGGCACCTTTGTTGTCTGACCAAGTTCAATGCCTGCTTCAGCTGCCTTCATGGTCATTGGAATAAATTGTTTTCATCTGCCCATTCCACCGGGAAGTCTTCACGCGTTGAGATAGACATCCCCCTAGCTTACCAACATATTTAAGGCCTGTTGGTTACCCTCAACCTGATTTAGCCCATTGTCTACCAAGATGGTTTAGCAGGATGTGGCTGCTGCACGTGCTATAACTTCTGGAGCCACAGAAGGTGGAGGCCTTCACATAGTATACACGTAATGAATGCTTATTCCTTTCCCTTCTCCTCTTCTCCAGGCTAAACGGCCTTAATTCCTTTAGAAACTACCATATATCATCATCTTAAGGCCTTTCACCCTTCTCTGGATATTTTTCCTACTTATCAATGTCTTCCTAAAACGAGACTCCCAGAACTGAGTGTAATATCACAGCTTCGGTGTGAGCAGGGCAGAATGCGGGAGAGTTAGGCCCCTCCATTGTGGGGAGGCATCATACTTCCCTTAATGTGGTCTATAATTGAACGCTACTGAAATGGACTGAATTTCCTTTGTAGTTCATCTCCTCTCTTTCTAGCCCCTCTCCTTCTAGCCCCTCTCCAAGGTCCTCCAGATTCTCATAGACACCATGCTGACAGCTGGGGAAGGGGAAATGAAGGAATTAATGGTACATGTCCTCAACCATTTCAGTAGGAGCAGGGGACTGGATCATCTGCTGAAAAGACAAGGTGTAGAATTATAGGTTTGAAAAGAAATGTTTTGGAACAACCACAATGTAGATTATGTGGGTTACGAGAAAAAGCTGATGAACGAACAGATTGCTACGTCACAGCTGAGGTCCTGTTGAAGCTAAAAGGGATGAATTTTTAATAGACTCATTTATCAGTTTCATGACTTCCTTCAGCAAGTCTGAGTAATGTAGTCGTAAGGGGAGGTAAGGCAGATGGCAGAGGTCAGCCAGGGTTAGATCCTACCAAGTATGAGCATCCGAAATTCAATAGATAAAATAGTCATATCATTAACTGAATTTGTCTCTTTCCATTCAGCTGGTAACATAAAGATCAACCAATCAACAAGTATTTAACGAGCATCCTAATCACAACCAGTTTGGTAAGAGCTATAAGGAAACAAAGCCATAACTAGAGAGTTATAAGTAAAACAGAGAAGTACAAGACAGAAAGGATCCCTGCCTTCAAGTATCTTATAGTCTAGTTCTGCAAGAGGTCTTTCCTGGTCCCCCCAGATACCTTTTCCTCTAAGTCCACCTTCTCTCTCTCTCTCTCTCTCTCTCTCTCTCTCTCTCTCTCTCTCTCTCCCTTTGTCTCTTTTCTCTGTATACGTCTCTCTTTGTATTTCTCTCTCTCTCCTTCTGTATCTCACTATGTGTACCTATATACATGTATATTTTTATAGAGAGACATGTATCTGTATATCTTGTAGATACCAATTAACGTTATCACCCCCATATAGAATATAACCTCCTTGAGGACAGAAACAATTCTTCCTTTCTATTTGTATTTCCAGCACTTTGTCCAATGCCTGGAGCATAGCCAGCATTTAATAAATGCTTGTCTACTGGGTGGACAAGAAGAAGTCAATGAAACAATAAAAGCAAAACAAGAGTATTTAATGAAAATCTAGACCATGTGATGTAAGGGTTCAGAAGAGAAGAAGGGTGAATGAAAGCTGGAGGAGTCCTGAGATAATTGGTTGAAGGAATTATAACTGGTTAATCTTGAGAAGAGAAGATTTAGGAGGGTCATGAATCATCTTCAAGTATACAAAGAGTTATCATATGGAACATATGACACATAACATGTATAGCCATGTTCTGCTTGGTCTCAGATGATAGAACCAGTAGTAATTAGTGGAATTTATGGAGAAGCAAATGAGGATTTGATGTTAGGAAACCCTTTCATACAATTAAAACTATAGAAAAAAAGTGGAATGGGCAGCTTTAATAGAGAGTGAATTCATTTCGAGCAGAGACTGTATGACCATTTGTCCAGCGCATTATAGAGAGAGTTTTACTTCAGGTACTAATCAAGCTAAAAATTCTCTGAGGTTCTCTGAGACAGAGGATTCTTAATGGAGGAAATGAAGCTATTTTGGTCCTTAAAAGATAAGTAGGATTTGAATTGGCAGAAGAAAGGAGAGCAGACTGTCTACATAAGGGGGACACAGCATAGGGGCAGATAAGGAGGCAGGTGTGACCTCACTTCCATTGTTAGCCTGCCCTAGTCAAAATCTAAGTCAGCAAACAATCAAACGTTCAATCAACAAGCACTATTGAGTTCCTACTATGTGTTAAGTACAACACAGTGGTATTCTCTGAGCACTGGGTATATAAAAAAAATGAAACAGTAAACTCACAATTGAAAGTAGGAGAGAGAAATCATGCCACTTCACTGTGCACCATTCAAACTGCATCCTATACCATGTAGCTAATCTAACACAATCAATTTCAAAACTATTCCACATAATAAAACATTATTGTTTAATATCAAGATATAAAATTAATGACACAAAAACCACAGTATTAATGTTGAGTCCCCCAATGCTCTGTAATTCAGGCATAAGAAAATCATTCAATTGGAATTGAAATTGCTTTTGACGCTTAAGAATACAATGTCCTAAAATACCAGGACGTTTATAAAAAATCAAATTGCCAGAAATGGTGAAAATCGAAGTCATTCAAGGTGGGTGGAATATCTTCTTACTATCTCACTAGACATTGTAGGGAAAGCCATGAAGAAGAGTTATATGCTGGTAGTTTATTTAGATATTTATCGCAGTTCATTTAGAGTTATAAATTGAAATGTTTGCTTTGAAAGAAGCAGCTATATGAACAGAGCTCTACCTAGGATTTCTTATGCCTGGGACAATTTTAAGGGAGTGGAAGGGGGTAAGGAAGAGGTATAATCATTCTAGACAAATCAATGGCCAATCCCTGAGAAATGTAGACCTTTAACCCCATGGTAGTTAGATGGGAAGTTAGGTGGCACAGTAGATAGAGCACTGGGCTTGGAATCAGAAAGACTTACCTTCATGAGTTCAAATACAATCTCACACTTATTAGCTGTGTCACCCTGGCCACATCATTTAACCCTATTTGCCTCAGTTCCTTATCTGCAAAATGAGTTAAAGAAGGAAATGGTAAACCACTCCAATATCTTTGCCAAGAAAACCCCAAATGGGGTCACAAAGTGTTAAACATGGCTGAAATGACCAAGCAACAAAAAGCTAGGTGGAAAATGTAAACTCAGGATGAACTGTACCATAGAAACCAGACCCTGGGCATGTCGGCTTTGGATAGTGGAGGACTAAAAGAGCGGGAATGATAAGTTACGTGGGAGAAAGCATCCCCTCTCAGAGACAAAGCATATTCCCTAAGGTTTGCCCTGGAGAAAGCCCCATTTGCCCATACACTATCCATGATGGACAAGGAAAGGCACATGGTAAGTATGAGAAAGCTGAAACATATAATTGCCAAGCATTTATGAGAAAGAAATTACACGAAAGACTGTATTGGGGGCATTATGAGCTCAGAAAATATATTGAGCCAAGCATGAGATGAATAAGAGGAATGGATATCCCACAAAATACTAAGAAACTCAGAGGAAAATTTGTAACAGAGACCTCAGGACATCCATAGAAGGCTGCCACATGGGGGAGGGAGAGAAGGATGGGGAGGTGAGACAAGAAGCTCAGACTCACCTGACATCTGGTAATTTCCTATTTTAACTAATAGTTTGTGTTAAGTCTTAAAAGCAATGACTCCAGAGTCAAAAAACTTGGGTTCAAATCCTACTGATGCTTACTACCTGAATGACCTTAGGCAAGCTACTTAATAAGCTCCCTGGCCCTCAGTTTCCTCATCTATAAAGTGATAGGCTTGGAGCAAATGTTCTAAGATTCCTTTCAGTTGTAGATCTATCATATTAAGTTTTCTAATTTCTGTATTACTGAAGGACCTCCAATACTCTCTAAATTTAGGCACCCTGGGAAAAAGTTTCCATCAACCTTCCCTAGTTATAGGCTTAAGAAGGTTTCTTACCTCCCTCACCAAGGTATAGAAATCTATCAATGATGATCTGAAGGCATTTTGGAATGGAAGTATAAAATGGGGTATAAAAATCAATGAGCCAGTCCTTCAATATATAAAAGGGATTCTAAGTAGATGCCTTATTTTTTTGTGTCATGCAGGTTTATCATTCCTTTTAATAATTGTAGAGAGTTTGGTCTAATAATGCGGGTGCTAAACTCCCACAAGCACGTGGTAAGGAGGATTAGTCTTGTTCTATGTGGCCCCAGAGAACAGAACTGGAAGCAAGAGGTGGAAGATGCATAATGGATGATTTTGGTTTTATGTCAGGAAAAAAATTCCTGACAATTAGAGCTGTCTACAATGGTGCAGTGGCTAGAGTACCAGCCATGGAGTCAGAAAAACTCATCTTTGTGAGTTCAAATCTGGCGTCAGACATTTACTGTCTATATAGCCCTATGCAACTCACTTAGCCCTGTTTTCCTCAGTTTCCTCATTTGTAAAATGAGCTGGAGAAGGAAATGACAAACCATTCTAGTATCTTTGCCAAGAAAACCCCAATGGTGTCACACAAAGAACTGGACATGACTGAAAACAACTGAACTGAACAAGTGGAAGGGGTTGCCTTGAGAACTGGTGAGTTTCCCTCATTGAAGATTTCCAAGCAAATAGATGACCACTATTCAGTTATGTTTTGGGGTGTGAATTAGATCCAAGCTCCCTTTCAAATCTGATTTCATAGAATCACAGTGATTCTATGACATGTTAAAATGAAGATTCCTTGAAGCCATGAAAGCTCTGAGTCTTGATGTGGAGTTAATCAGCCAGAAGACCAAGCCAAGAAGTCACAAATAAAGCCAAGTGGGAGTTTGGGCATCTCCAGGGGAAGCCTACTTTGCTCCCCACCATTATGTTATCCATGAAACAATCACACTGTGTATTACCATGATCTTGTGTATAAGGCCCTGGCCACTAGCCAAGAACCTCTTTAAAAATCTCATTATTATTAAGGAAAGTAATTTTAACTGAAACGTGAATTATGTGGTTCACTGGGTTTTAGTAAACAAGCTTGTTCTAAATGAAAAAAGTCATTTCTAAAAACAATTAGCAATGAATTAGATTTAGCACTAAGAGAGAGGCCCAGTACTTGGGACAGGGGATATTTGTAACCAGAGCAGGCAAAAGACACTCAGGATGGCATGAACAAATAAGAACTCTAGCCCAGAGACAGGTCTCCTGAGAAGCTACAAGAAGAGATAAACTGTAATAAGAACAGCCACCTTTGGAAAGCTTCGAGGCTATTTTGATTCATTTTAAAACATTAATAGCTTTGAAATCTAATTGATGGCCAAGCTGCAACTACTGATTTTTACTATTGGGGCAAGATTGGGGAGGGGGCAGTGAGGTAGCACAGCGGATAGAGTACAGGGCCTGGAGTCAGGAAGACCTCAGATCAAATCCAGCCTCTGACATTTATTAGCTGTGCAACCCTGGGCAAATCACTTAACCCTGTTTACCTCAGTTTCCTCATCTGTAAAATGAGCTGGAGAAGGAAATGGCAAAAACCACTCCAGCATCTTTGCCAAGAAAACCACAAAATGGGGTCACAAAGAGTCAGATATGACTGAAATAACTGAACAACAACAACAAGGTTGGAGAAGAGGGAATCTTCCCTGACACCACAAGGTTTCCATGTTGTTGGGGGTATGTAGGTATTCATATGAATCACAGATTCTCCCAGAGAATGGAAAGGATCTCTGAGGTCATTTAATCCAGACCATCCCTTGTTTTCCAGATGAGGAAACCACGACTCAGGTGAAGTTCTTTGCCTAGGATCACACAGTGGAAAATATAAGAGGCAGAAAAGGAATCCAGGTCATCTTCATTCTAAATAAGGGATGTGCTGGAACCAGCTTGTACTGGGTCGATTGTTCAGTTATTTATCACAAAATTTGACAAACAAGAAAAGCCAAAAATTGTCTAGCATTAGGAAAATGATGGAGAAAATGTTAATAATGAAAATTATTGCACATACGTTTTTTAATTTCAGAAAAGCTGGTTGTTAAACATTTACTAACATATCATATCCTAAACCTAGCAAGAGACTTGGAGAGAAATTTAGCCTGAAGAACTGAGAGTTTTCTATATTGGAGCATAGGGGTGAAGAAGCATACCCAAGGATGGGGGACACCTGCAAGCAAAGGAGGAAGAGTATCCCAGGAATATGCTGTCAGTACCATCCAAATTTCTTGCTCTAAGAAAAGTCCATTAGCCCCACCTTAGTTACAGCTCTATTGATGTAGGTCCTTGTAGGCTCTCTCTGCACATATATTGCAATCCCTGTTCACCTTCCCTTCCTGCAGATTTTGATCAGTCTTTTTTTTTTAATACTCTCTGTGTAAGATGAACTCAACATACCAGGATATATGGGGTATTCAGACAGGACTAGCACCTTTGCTGTCCAACTCATTCATGGAGCTCTCGCCTGTGGCTCCAAGAAGCTGTAGCATGCCCAGCAGCCACACCCAGGTAAAACCATCTTGGCAGATGGGCTGCCAAGTTGAGGGTAACCAACAGGCCTCAAACCCATTGGTGAGTTAGGGGGATACTTAACTACAAGCATGTGAAGACTTCCTCTGGTGGAATGGCCAGCGGAGAACAATTTGTTCCAATGGCTATGAAAGTGCTATGGAATACTCAGAGCTTGGTCAGACATTGAAGATACTAAGGTGATTCACTGTATCCTGGGCCATCCACAGTCATCCTGACTTTTATCTTACCACTGGACTTCAATGACTCTGGAAGAGAGGGCAAAGCCATCAACTTTGTGCAACTCTGCGTCACTTAAATCCAATTGACATGGGAGTCATTGGTCCTCTTCAAAAACAAAGGACAAATGGACAAACATCAATAACAACTCGACATATTAGAAGCCTTCTGCTCCTTTAGTTAATGACTTTTTTGGCTGCTAATGTGACATTCAATCAGGCTGCTCTATGTTTTATCTTGCTCTCCCTACATGACTGGCTAGATATGGTCTGCCATGTACCAACATTTGGGGATATTCAACTTCAAAAATTCAAAAGATACAAAGAAAGGGCAGGTAATATTTCACAAACTAAAATTCTACAAGGGAATTCAATTCCAAGGATGCAGGATGAAAAACTTTCAAGAATGAAATGTTAAAGACCATTGGAAATAATTCCAAGAAGGAGGAAACATACACGTTGTCTGAAAAGACTAATGTGGATATAAAGGGACCTCATCAACCAGTCAGTCAATGAACGAGGATTTATTAAGTGTTTATTATATGGTAGACACAATGCTGAGCATTCAAGATACCAATAAAAATAGACCTTTTTTGGTAAGATATGTATGAATATATATATATATGTAATATGGAAGCATGAGTAGATAATAGAGGATAAAGATATGAGCATAGCATGATCCCATAAAATTGTGTGAGTAGTGTCAGAACTTGAACAGGCATGGTGGCCCAGGCCTATAATCCTAGTTAATGAGAAGGCCAATGCTGGTGGATCTCTGGAGTTCAGAAGTTCTGAGTTACCATAGCTCTAAAGCCTACCAGGTATCCAGACTAAGTCTGACACCAATATGGTAGCCCTCATGAATGGGGGCAGGCTGCCTAAGAAGAGGAGAACTATCCCAGGTGAGAAATGGAGCAGATCACAGGTCCTTAGTGGTCAGCAATGGGATCAGGCCTGTAAATGACTTTTGTGTTTCCAAAGTGGGTAAAATAGGGTCATATAGTCTTTAAAAAGACAGGGAGGGAGTTGTCAAAGGCTAGAACAAGCTGAAGGTGGTGAGGGAAAATAAGGCTAAGTGAACTAAAATGCTTTTTTTCAGCTATTGGGGGAATGAAGAGGAGCAAAAAAGGGGTGGAAAGACTGCTTGGGGTAGATAGGATGATAACACTAGAAAGAGGGAAAAACTATTCACCTCCAATTTTGTTTCTGTTTTCTCTATCAAAGAAATTGACCTTGACATAGAAAATGACAGAACAAAAATGGTTAAAAGAAAATTAATGTTTAGGATAAGTAAGGGATAGTAAGAAGGCATCTAATTGCCCTTGATGAAGGAGGCAGAATAGTACTGTAAAAAGAGCCCTGACTTGAGAACTCAGAGGCCCTGTGTTCAAATTCCAATACTGATGGTTATTTTCTGTGCGTGTAAAACCTTGGGCAAATCACTTAACTTCCTAGAATCTCAGTTCCCTCTTCCATAAAATGAGGTCGTTATAGTAGTTACCCTCTGAGCTCCAGGTCTATAATCCTCTGAAATTCAGCTATCTGCCCCAGATGGGCTACCCCTTCAGGTCCTGAAAGAACTGGCAGATGTGGCTGCTAAGGTCGCATCAGTGATATTTGGGATCGTAGAAAATGAGAGAGGTAATATGAGACTTCAGAAGGGCTAATGGAATAGTCTAAAAATATAGGCCATTGAACTTGACTGCTATTCCTGGTAAAATACAATAACAGATCATTAAAGGGTGGGCCAGTGAAATCTCAAAAAGAGAGCAACGATTAGGAAGCACCAGTATGAATATATCCAAGTCAGGTCATGTTGGACTACCCTTATTTCCTTTTGCAACAGGGATATGCAACAGGTCAGGGGAATGCCACAAATATACTTTACTTAGATTTTAGCAAACATTAAACAAAGAATTTTATCTATTTTTATGGAAAAGATGGAGAGATGTGGGCTAGGCTGTAGTGAAATTAGATGCATTTGGACTATTTAATGGACCAAACTCTGAGTATGGAGGGGTACAATGCCAATACAGCAGGAAATTTTTAATTGAATACCAGTGAGATCTGTGGTTGGCCCTAGGCTGTTTAACATTTTTGTCAACAACTTAGATGAAAAACATAGATGCCATGTTCCATCAAATTTTTAAAGGACACAAATCTGAGAAGGAGTGCTAACATACTGGATGAGAGAATCAAAATCCAACAATGGCTGGAGAAGCAAAAATATTCTGCTGAATCCATTAAATTAAAGTTCAACATGGCTAACTATAAAGTCTTAACACCTGGATTCAAAAATCGATTTCACAAGTATGGGAGGGAACAGGCACAGGTTAGTCTGAAAAAAGATTTGGGGCTCTTAGTGGACAGCAAAATCAGTATGAATCAACAGTGTGATGGGCAGCCAAGTGCCAATGCAATCTGTAGGCATAGCTTCCAAGAATAGAAAGTCAGTCACCTGGAATTTTTTCAGCACCTACTATGTTCCAGGTATTGGGCACTGTAGAAAGAGCCCAGGATACAAAGAAAAGTAGGAAAAATCATGGAGGGGCTAGTCCCTCTGTATTCTACTGTCCTCAGATTACATCATAATGTTGTGTTCAGTTCTGGTACTGTGGTTTAAGAAGAATTTTGATAAAGTGGAGTCCAAAGGAGAGATACCAAGATGGCAAAGAGCCTGGATTGCGTGTCAAATAAGGATCAGTTGAAGAAACGAGGCATGTTTAGCCTGGACAAGGTAAGACTCAGAGGAGACATGCTAGCTATCTTCAAGAGAGGAAAGAGGAAGGCAGAGGGGAGGGAACACGTATTTCCTGAGTGCCCACCATGTGCCCAGTGTTTTACAATTATTATCTTATGTCTTGTCATGTGGAAGTCAAGCCAACAGGCATTTATTAAGTTCATATTATGTTCCAAGCAGTGTGTTAAGCATAAGGGATACAAAGAAAGGCAAAAACACCTCCTCTGCCTGCAAGTAGCTTATAGTCTAATGAGGGATTCTAGCCACCCCAGGTTTACTTAAAGTAGTTGAATTAAGAAAATTTGGATTTGTACACAAATTGTGGAAGGGATATAATAGCTCATAACTAGCATTTATATGGAACTTTAAAGTTTGCAAAGTGCTTTACAAATATTATATTATCTGATTTTTACAACAGGTTTGGGAGATAGGTGTTATTATTACACCCTTTTAGAGTATAGGAAACTGAAGCAGACAGAGGTCAAATGACTTGCCCAGGATCACACAGCTAGTAATTGTCTGAGGTCAGATTTGAACTCAGGTGTTCCTGATTCTATATCGAGTGGTCTATCCACCGTACCCCCAGCTGCCTGTAACATTTTGTATAATGGATAAAGGGTTAGGCCTGGTTTCAGTCATAAACTTAAAGTTACAAGGTATCATAGAAGCCATTAGCCCATTCCCTTCACTTTACTGATGAGGAAACTGAGATCTATAATGGTTAAATGAAGTTCCAAAGTATATAGCACACTTTGGCACAATCTATTTGGCATAATAATAATAATAATAATAACAACAACAACAATACAGTCATGAGTTTGTATCCAGGACGAAACCAGCATGGTACTAGCTTCCTTTGTACATGGTATTGTACCACACAATCTCTCCCTTCTCTCTTCTATTGTCTTTATTGCATCCCAAATATTCATCTTCTAACTTATCACTATGATCGTGTCATTTCTCCAGCTCAAAAAAAAACCCTTTGATGTCTCCTCACTTTCTACCAAATATTGCATAGACTTTTGACATTTGAGATCATCCAGTTCATAAACATGCATTTAGTGCTTAATATATAGCATGCACTGTTCTAAGTGCTAGAGATGCAAGAAGAGACAAAATACAGTCCCTGCCCTCAAGGAGCTTACACTCCAGAGACAATATGCAAATAAATATATACAAAGCAAGTTATATACAAGATAATTAGGAAATAATTAAAAGAATGAGTCTGCTTCCAGGCTACTTTCTAGGGTTGACGTACTACTCTCTTCTAACATATTCTCTTTGCCATCCACACTAGACTCCTCTCTGCCCCCTGTTCTTAGCCAATCCTCTTCCAACTTTGTGCCTTTGCTTACATGGACCCTCCATGTAAACCTAGAATATACTCCCCAACTTCTACTTTGCCAATCTCCATATATTGGATATCTTGTCTTCCTAGAAGAACCAATCAATCAACAATTATTTATTAAGCACCGACTGTTTCTCAGGCACAAAGACAATAATGAAATTCTTCATTATCTTAAAGAGTTGGCTTTCTATCAGAGTTGATAACATGAGTTACCACTAATTTCATGAACCTTCCCCAGACTGATATCTTCTCTCTGCCCTCTCCCCAGACCAAAATGATTTCTCCCCATCCTCAGATGATTCTCATGTCTGTTCTTTGTCCTTATCATGCCTTCCCTTTTTCCAGACTTATTTGTGGACATTCCTTTTCCCCTTCTGCCATCCCTATTCCATTAGGACATCGAAATCAATGTCTAGGTTATATCTAGCTTTATAGCCCCAGGACTTGGTAGTATATTACACACAACAGGCACTTAATAGCTATTCCATGAAAGAGATAGTAAATCCTGTCTTCATCTTTGAACTTCAAAACATTAAAAGCCCAAATAATAATAATGATAATTATTGTTATTAGTAATAAGTCCAAATGTTGCATAATTATTTTCATCTTTGCATCATAGAGCTAGAACTAAAAGGGAGTGAAGAGGCCATCTAGCACAACTCCCTCCTTTTACAAATGAGAAAACTGAGACTGAGAAAGGATAATAATAATAATAGTAGTAGTAGTAATAATGATAATAATCAAAATTAGCATTTATGGTTTTCAAAAGGCTTTAAAAATACAACATTTTATCATCACAACAACCCTTAGAGGCAGGTGCCATTATTATTACCATTTTACAGAAGGGGAAACTGAGGCAAATAGAGTTTTTTTTTTTAAGTAACTTGCTCAGAGTCACATAGCTAGTAAGTATCTGAGGCAAGATTTAAATTTAGGTCTTCCTGACTCCAAGACATGCTGTATCCACCTCACCATATAACTCCTGCCTAGCTGGTGATTTGCACAAGGTCAAACAGGCAATAAATAGCAGAACTGGAATTTATATCAGGGCTAGGAGATGCACCGGTTGTCTGACCCCAAACCCAGCATCATTTCCACTTCATTCTTTTGTCATCGTTGTTGTTGTTTACTTGTTTAGTTGTATCTAACTCTTTATGACCTCATATAGGGTTTTCTTAGTAAAGATACTAGAGTGGTTTGTCATTTCCTTCTCTGGTGGATTAAGGCGAAAAGAGGTTAAGTGACTTTCCCAGGGTAACACAGCTAGTAAGTAACTGAGGCCCGATTTGAACTTGGGTCTTCCAGACTCCAGATCCAGAGCCACATAGCTGCTTCCCCATTTCTCTCCATTGTGTCCTGTATCTAAATAAGACCTTGACCTCTTTATGCCGATGGACATAGAGAGGCCACACCTTTGTAGTATAAAACCTCTTGAGCTAAGTATCAAGATCCAGACTTGCTATTGTCTTGCTGTCTGAACCTGAGTAAGGCCTGAGTTCCCCACCCTATAGAATGAAGGAATTGGACCATGAGAATTCTACAGTCCATTGCAACCTTACATGCTATAATTCTATGAGGGAAGCAACATGGTACCATAAAAAGAGTGCTGGATTTGGAGTAAGATGACCTGGGTTTGAATCCTATATTCCTCATCTGTGAAATGATGAAGTTGGATGGGGTGGGCTCTATGGCTCTAGCATAGGAGAACAAGCACTGGATTTGAAGTGACAGAACCTGGGTTCAAATCTTAACCTTGCTATTTATCACCTTTGTGACCTTGGGGAAATCACTTAAGCTATCTTGGGCGTCATGCTTCTCATCTATAAAATGAGAAGATTGGTTTAATTCTATGATTCTATAAAGCCTTTCACCTCTAAGACTATGGGGAACATGACAAGAAGATGGGGCACAAAGCAGGTAAGATACAGCAATTAGAGACTAAAATTTGGGTGAGAATAATTGATAGAAATGGGAAAAGGAAGCCACTTTTCACCACCTCTCCAAAATAGCAGGTAAAAATCAATACCCTTCCATCCCACAGACCCCGAATTCTCATTTCATTCTGTCCTGAGGCAGGGAGAAGGAAGAAATTGTGACCTGGCCTAAATATGTCTTTGTCAGAGAGATTAAATAAAATCTAGAGTTAACAGCTATAAAGCTCCCAGCATCATTCCTCCCATTCACAGGGCTCTTTTACAAAGTGTGTTTGAGATCAAGAAAGACCATGGTGCTGGAAAGGGTAATACAGAGAGGCTAACAAGCTAGGTGCTTCAGTGTGAAACAGCCCGGGTACAGGGATACATTCATGGGGCACAAAGAAAAACCGGTCCTGATCCCCTGTGTCTGTTCAGACAGTGAGGACAACCGGAGAGGCCTTCAAAATAGCAACATCCAACATCACTGAAAGAGCAGTTTCTAAACAGTGAAAAGAAAGAAAGAAAAGATGGAAAGGAAAGATACTCTCAGCTCTGGTTATTTCCTCTGTACGTTTCCATACACACACCTCCCCCTCTTGGCTTTCCTGGCTTCTTTCAGTCCTAACTATAATCTTACCTTCTATAGAAAGCCTCTTCCAAACCTTCCTTAATTCTAATACCTTCCCTTTTAATTTTTTACCCATTCATCCTATAAATAGTTTGTTTGTTACATATTCATTGGCTTGTTGTCTCCCGCGTTAGACTGTGAGCTCCTTAAGGGTAAGGACTGTCTTTTACCTCTTATTGTATCCTCAGTACTTTGCATAGTGCCTGGCATATAATAAATACTTATTAAAGATTTATTGACTGAATGTTGGTCAGCCCACTAGTCCCTCCTGGTCTTTCCACTGATAATATCCACCATACAGAGAAATTGGTGGGATAATATAATATCCAATCCAACACATGAAGATCTTATCGGCAAACTCGATAGAGTGTTAGACTAGAGTTTGAATCTGACCTCAGACACTACCTAGCTATTTGACCCTGGACATATGACTTAACCTCTCTCAGGCTGTTTTCTCATCTATAAAATGAGGATAATTACAGAACCTACCTGATAGGGATATTGGGAGATACATGTGTAAAAAGAGTTATTTTTACCTTAAAGTATCTATAAATGCAATTATTATTATCATTATTACTTTGTGTAAGGTTCTATGGTGGAACAAAATTCAGTAACCATCTAGTGCAACCAAAGGAACTCTCTCTCTAACATATCTGACAAGAGGTCACCCAAACTCTGCTTTCAGTCATTTTAAGTCGTGTCCTCCATGACCCCACTTGGGGTTTTCTTGGCAATGATACTGCAGTGGTTTGCCATTTCCTTCTCCAGCTCAGGTTACCTCTTCTTGAAGACTTCCAAAGAAGGGGAAACCCCCACCTTTACAGGCAGGTCACTCTGCTTTTGGACACAGCTAATTATTAGGAAGGAGAATTAGGGAGTGAGCCCCAATTCCTCATAGTTCTGTCCATCAGAACCAAACAGAACACATCTAATCCCTTCTCCACATGACAGTCCTTCAGATTCTTTAGCACAGATCTCATGTCCTTCCTAAATTTTCCCTTAACAGATTCCCTGTTCCTTCGACTAATAATAATATGAGAATAACTCAAAGCCTTTTGCCCTCCTATGGACGCTCTTGACTTGTTCTGCTGGCCCTAAAGGGCAGAAAAGGGAAAGATAATGAGAAGTCACTTGAAGTACAATTTAAAAGTTCATCTAAGACCGTGAATAACTTGACTATTCTCAGCAATGCAAATATCTGAGACAATTCCAAAGGACTTAGGATGAAAAATGGTATCCACCTCCAGAAAAGAACTGATGGGGTCTGGATGCAGATTGAAGCATACTATTTCTTTACTCTCTTTATTTTCTTTATTTTATTGGTCTACATTTTCTTTCACAACATGATTAATTATCACAACATGATAAATATGTTTTCCATAGCTGTACGTGTATAATCTATATTGAATTACTTGTCTTATCAGTGGGGAGGATAGGAGGGAGAGAGAGAATTTGGAATTCAAAGTTTAAAAAAAGAACATTAAAATTGTTTTTACATGTAATTTAAAAATATATTTTAAAAGGAAGTTCAAATAAGGAAAAGCTTATTACTATTTAATTGTAGCTATCTAAAAGTGTATTTGGATGCCTTAGAAGGTACTGAGGACCACAACACCAGAGTATTTTTATCAGAAGCTGGATGGGTTATTTGTTCAGAGTTTAGACAAGAGAATATTCTTATTTGTATACAAGACTAGGTGTCATTTGGGGTGACTCCCAACTCTCAGATACTCTGGGGCTTTATGTGCGTGTGAAAAAACTTTGGGACCTGTAGAGGATGATGCATATGTAAAGAAGTGGAAGCATCCTCTAATCATGGTAACTGCTTGAATGACCCAGTCTAGTGTTCTGTAGGGAATGAATCAAGTCACATACTCTTACCAGGTCCTCCAGAATCATAGTTGGTCATTGTGTTGATCAGAGTTCTTAAGTCTTTCAAAGTGTTTCATTTTCACAGCATCACTTGTTCTCCTACTTCTGATCACTTTCCTCTGCCTCAGCTCATGCAAGTCTTCACAGTTTTCTCTGAAATCATGGTTGTTGTTGTTCAGTCATTTTTTAGTCATATCGAACTCTTTGTGACCCCATGTGGGTTTGTTTTGGGCAAAAATCATTTGCCATTTCCTTTTCCAGGTCATTTTATAGATGAGAAAACTGAGGCAAATAGGGTTAAGTGACTTGCTCAGGGTCACACAGTGTCTGAGACCAGATTTCAACTCAGGAAGATGGGTCTTCCTGATTCTATGCATGGCACTCTATCCACTGTACCACCCGGCTGCCTCTCTGACACCATCCCCTTTGTCATGTCTCATGGCACAATTGAACATTCATGTAATATAATTGGTATCTCCTGACAAAGAGATGATGGAGTGAATATGCAAAATGAGATATATGTTTTTAACATGGCTGATGTGGGAATTTTTTTTTTTGCTTTGACTATGCATATTTATTACAAGGGTTTTATTTCTCTCTTTTTTGTTTCCACTGGGAGGAAGGGAGATGGGAGGGAGATAAAATAAGTGCTTCAGAATTTTAAAAAATGATTAAAAATAAAACAAACTCATAACAGGCATCATGGTAAAATAAAAGCCATTCCTACAGACATTAGTCATCCAGAGATCTGAGTATGGGGGGTGAATGCAATGCCATAACACTAACTGCTTTCTTTATCAAGTCATATTTGCGGATTACAGTATCACACCAAAAGTTCAGGAGAGACAGTCCTTGCCCTTTAGGAGTTAACTTAGATTTACTCTTTGTTGTAATTGTCCCTGACATTTATAGACTGTTTAGTTTTCCCAGTGTTTGTCACCTACATTTATCTCATGAGCTTCATTTATCTCATTTGAGCTTTACAGCAACTTTGGAAAATAGTGGAATCAACAGATCACAGATTTAGGACCAGAAGGGACTTTAAAGGTCATTTAGTACAAGCCCCTTAATTGAAAGACGAGGAAACTGATGCCCAGGGAGTTACTCAGAGTCAGGAAGTAAAGTCGTATAATGGACAGATAACCAGATTTGGTAGCAGAAACTTATGTTCAAACCCTACATTTATTTCTTACTGCTAGCATGACCCTAGGCAAGTAACAGCTAAAATCCTACCTTTTACAAGAAGATCTTCTAGCCCCCCTTAATTCTGATCTCTCCTTTGTGGATTATCTCCAATTCATTATACACACACACACACACACATATATACACATATATGTATGCATGTATATGTGTATATGTATGTATAATTTGTGTGTATCTGTGTATATATATGTGTACATATATATGTATATCTATATGTGTGTGTATATATATATGTGTGTGTGTTTAAATTTTAAGAAGCATGGGAGCAAGCACATAGCCCTGCTTCACTCCATTGGTGACTGGGAAAGCACCAGAATATTGTCCATTGTCCAGAATCCATGTAAGCATGCCATCATGAAACTGACATACAATACTGATGAACTTCTCTGGGCAACCAGATTTTTCCATGATCTTCCACAAGTCCTCATGACTGACAATATCAAAGACCTTGGTCAGATAGATCAATGTTGTGTATATATCTCTGTTCTGCTCCTGGCATTTCTTCTGGAGTTGTCAGTCAGCAAATACCATGTCAATTGTTCCCTGGCCTTTTCTGAAGCCACACTGTTTCTTAGATGATGATCATCTTCCAGGTGAAGGATTAATCTATTTAAGGAGGACTCTGGAAAGACTCTTGCTGGCAATGACTAAGGGAGAAAACTCCCTCTGTTTTTCACAGGACAACCTATTTCCTTCCTCTTTATAGAGATGGACAATAGAGGCATCCTTGAACTCCCAGGAGATAATTTCCTCTTGCCATTTAACCTGGAACATTTCAGTCAGCTTTTGTATGAGCAGAGTGAACTCCCTGCCTTATAAATCTCTGCTGGAATAGGATCAGCATCAGGAGCTTTGAAGCCTGAGAGGATCCTAATGACATACAGTATCAGTTCTTCAATTGGAAGTTCAACTAGAGAGGGATTGACTTCAACCTGACATATACAGTCAATGGTTTCAGCATTGGTTGATGACAATCTGTTGAAAACATCATGGAAGTATTCAACCTATTTCTCCAAGAGCATGTTCTTATCACTAATCAACATGGTCCCATCAGTGCTGAGTCATCAGTCAATAAACACTTATTAAGTGCCTACTATATGCCAGGCACTGTGCAAAGCTCTGGAGAGTCAATCAATCGATTTTCATTGATTCAATATCTGCTATAAGTCAGGAACTGTGCTAAACTCTAGGGATAAAAGCACAGGAATGAGAGAGAGAGAAAGAGGGGGGGAAAGGGGAGGAGAGAGACAGAAAGACAGAGAGAGAGACAGAGAGGGAGAGGGAGGGAGAGAATAAAGCTACATATATTCATATATATATATATATATGGATTATGTATATTTGAGGAGAGAGAGAACCAAAGCCACTCAGATAGTAAGTGGTAGGATAAGGGTTTCTGGCCATCCAGGGTTTCTGACTCATTCCAGAGCTCTTCACATTACTCGAAGCTCCCTTTGCTTGTGCCCCAAAAGAGAGCAAGGCCATGCTAAAGAGCAGGATGAAACCACACAAGGACTGCAGTAACCTTGGGAAAGAACAGAATCCTTCCTTGCTGACCTGTATCTTGATTGTCCACGACCTTTGGAAGTCAAGTTCTCCTTCCCAAACCCTCCTCCCTCCAGCTTGATTCATCCACAAGGTCAGCATGATGGAGGAAACAAGAGACGCCATCTTTAAGGGAAAGATGACTAGGAGGCAAGCGTCCACTCAGAATGACACAAAATGAAATACTTGACACTGAATGTTGCTTATCAAGCTGCCTCAGGAAGGATTATATTTCACTCGATTATGTAAATATGAGTCAGATACATCCAAACCACAACCACTCATTTGGAAATGTGCCAGAGCTATAAACATCAGGAACTGAGTAATTGAGATCCATTCCCATGAACGAAAATAGAAACACACTCTTATAAGGCATTATGGATTATCATATAAAAGGAGAAGCATTTAAACCCACATCTGCACCCAATGGCAAAATCCTGCTCCCAGACATCAGTGTCAGGGATACCCTCGTCCTTTATCCCTTTCCCTCTTTGCCTAATACAAGCTCATTTCTCATTTCAGAAATATACTCTAAGCACAAAATCACACACATGAGGGTTGGAAGGGGCCTCATCAGCCATCTAGCCCAACCCACCCACCAAAGAGATCCCCATTATGACATACTCAACAAGTCATCATCTAGACTGGGCTTGAAGATCTCCAAGGAAAGGGAACTCACCACCTCTTGAAGCAGCCCATTCCACTCCACTAAAGAAAATAAAGGCATTATTTTAGAAGCCTGAGCTCTGTACAAATCCCTAAAATGTACTTCCTGTGAATTGGGATAATGGTCATGTGTGTAGACAGAAGGGGACGTATGTAAGAGATGAGCTGGAGAGAGAAATGACCAAGTCACATTCTCTACATAGCTGTCAAATTATTTTTTTTCCTAAATCATAGGTTGGACTGTGGCTATGAAGATAGGGACAAATTAAAGGACAGGAACATCCCTGACACTGATTCCTAGGTGTAGAAAAAAAGAAAAGAGGGAGAATATTTATCCTGAAGAAGAAAAGGCTTAGGAGGGATAGCTAGAAGCATCTAGATGGCGTACTAGCCTTGGAGTCAGGGAGACCTATATTCAGATCTGGCTGTGTGACCTTGGGCAAGTCACCCACCTTCAGTGCACCTCAGTTTCCTTCTCTGTAAAATTAGGATCATAATAGCACCTACCTCCCAGGGTTGTTTTGAGAATATTTGTAAAGGACTTTTCAAACCTCAAAGTGCCATATAAATTCAAATAATTATTATCATATGACAGCTGTTATCACTTATATAAGAGGCCATCATAACAGGGGACCTTGCTCTGCTTGATGCCAGAAGTTAGAGCTAGCAGAAAGGGGTAGAAATCTTGATAAAGTATATTGAGGCTGATGTCAGGCAAAACTTTCTAATAAGGACTAGCTAAAAGTGGAATGGCCTGATGGTTGGTTACTCCTCAGAGGGAGTCGACGAGCAGATGTTAAATGGTCTCTTGTAGGGTAGATTATCAGTGGGAGTCTCTTTTTCTTCTTTTTTTATTAATTTATTTTGATTTATCAATAATTGCTTCCAAATGCTTTTGAGTTTAAAATTTTTCTGCCCCTTCCTCCCCACCATCTTCCCCAAGATGGCACACAGTCTGATATAGGCTATACATTTACATTCATATTAAACATATTTTCACATTAGTGATGTTGTAAGTAAAAATTAAAACCAATAGGAGGAACCACCAGAAAGAGGAAACAAAACACAACAGAAGATAAAAAAATAGCAATTCAACTTCCATAGTTCTTTCTTTGGATGTGGTTAGCATTTTCCATCATGAGGCCTCTGGAGATGAGATCCTTGTATTGCCAGGAAGGGTTGAGTTTATCAATATTAGTCATCACACAATGTGGCTCTTATTGTGTACAATGTTCTCCTGGTTCTGCTCACTTCACTCAGCATCAGACCATACAAGTCTTTCCAGGTTTTTCTCAAGTCAGCCTGTTCATCACTTCTTATAGCACAATAGTATTCCATTACATTCATATGCCACAACTTGCTCAGCCATTCCCCAATTAAAGCAAAAAGGAGTCTTTTTTTTTCAATTATGAGTTAGAATGAGTGGTCCTGGATGTCCCTTCCAACTCTAAAATTATGAGATTTTTGTGAATTGGTGGGAGTGGAGAATGGTCTTCAAGTACTTAAGGGAAAGAAGGATTGGACTTGGTCTTTTTGACCCCAGAAGGTGAATTAGTAGCCATTGGCTTATGAGAAACAGATTGATTTTGAAGTAAGTACATTCATCTTTATAATTACAACTGTCCAAAAATGCAAAGTCTTGCCCTTAAAGATAGAGTATCAGCCTTGTTGGGGTGATTGTGGGAAAGGATTCAAATTCACAAGCTAACAGATGCACAGCTGGAAGGGATCTTACAGACCATGGAATCCAAACATTTTATTCTATAGATGGAGAAAATGAGGCATAGAGCAGGGTTGGGCTGGCTGGGGAGTATCTCAATTGACCAATAGAGGCAGGGAGTGAAGAGATAGCTTTGGATTTTAACTGATTACTCATGTTTACTGTATGTTTACCTCAGTTTTTTTTTCCACCTCTTGTCAGCATCTTCTAAATTTCGGTTACCTGGCAATAGGCTCAGGTCACTCTACTCTAGCTACATCTCTAGATACATTAAACAAAGCCACTACATTCTTTAACCCTTTACCACCTTCTCTTTCTTTGCCAACCTCCTAGGGACAATGAGATAAAACTCAGATAGTGATGTGGGAGTGTCTTTCCTTCTCTGTGCCTCAGTTTCCCCATCTGTAAAGTGAGATTAGCCTTAATGTTTTTAGGAAGTAGCCCCACTTATTCTAAAGGCATCGATATCTTTCAACCTAATGAACGTTGAAACTACCTAAATGGCCCACTTACCAGCCACATTAGGGAAAGCAATTCCTGGCAATTGCTGGCAATGTTTTGGGGAGTGTTTTGTTGTTTCCTCTGGTAAGCTGTCCTGGGGCAGCAGAGAACACAGGAAGAAGCACAACTAAACATTTGTATGCCATGGGCAAGGTTTGAAATCTATCCCTGTGAATTTGAGTACTGCCTTTGAATTCCTGAGGAAGGTTTTCAAGGTAACATGGGTGCCTGACTCATGATGAAACCAAGAAGCCTTGGTGTCGTAGAAGACTGTAAACTCAAGGAGAGTCAACAGTGCAACATGCCAGCAGAGAAGGCTAGTGTGATTTTAGACTACATTAAGAAAGATATTCATTTTCTCCATCTATAGAATAAAATGTTTGGATTCCATGGTCTGTAAGATCCCTTCCAGCTGTGCATCTGTTAGCTTGTGAATTTGAATCCTTTCCCACAATCACCCCAACAAGGCTGATACTCTATCTTTAAGGGCAAGGCTTTGCATTTTTGGACAGTTGTAATTATAAAGATGAATGTACTTACTTCATGTCTTGCTACATCTTACTCTCCACCCAAACCCGCCATGTACTCTATGAACTGGTAACACTATTCTTGCTGTTCCTCACACAAGACACTCCATCCCCAGACTTCTAAACAGTGAAAAGAAAAGGAAAGGTAAAAAGAAAAGACAACCCATCTCTAGGCCCTGGATATTTTCATTGGGATGTCCTCAATGCCTAAAATACTCTCCCTCCTCATTTCTACTTCCTGACTTCCTTCAAGTTTTAGCTAAACACCACCTTCACCAAAAAGCCTTTCCAAACCCCACCTAATGGTAGGGCCCTCCCACTATAGATCAAGACCTATTTATCCTTACTGTGTCTTGTTTGTCCATAGTTGTGGGCATATTGTCTCCTCCATTAGACCATGAGCTCCTCGAGAGTGCCGTATCTCCAGAGCTTAGCATAGCGCCTGGCTCATAGTATACATTTAATAACTGCTTGTTGACTGACTGACTAGGGAAATGAGAATCACTTTTGTCTTTTGCTCTGCTCAGATCACATTTGGGAGTATTGTTTCAGTCTCTTTTACCACACTTTGAGAGAGTCACTGAGAAACTAAAGTAGGTCCAGACAGGGGTGAAAAGAAGGTGAGGGTTTGATTGAAAGAAGGAGGGACGCTTAGCCCAGGGAAGAGTGTAAAAACACATTTTCAACTATTTGATGGGTAAACAAAAGGAAAAGGAATTAAGTTTGTTCTTCTTGATCCCAGGGGAAGATGGAAGGAAAATTTGCATAAATTGCAGAAAGTCACACTTGAGACTGAGAGAATAAAAGAATTCTAATAAAGCTATACAGTGTGGAATGAGCCTCCACAGGAGGTGGTGGGTTCTCCATTACTAGAGGTGTTCAAGCCCATGGAGAGCAGAATTCTCTAGTATGACAAAAACATTAATTTAATTTTAAAAGCAATATTTTTAAAAAATCCCTCACTAGCTTTTGCCCTCATCTGTCTTGATTACATCCTGTCTGATGTCTGTTTGGTTCCCTTACCACAGAGTCAGATTATTTGTAGGCTAAACAGGTTCAGGTGATGTAGTTTTTTTTTAAATTTTCTTTCCCTGAGGCAATCAGAATTAAGTGACTTGGCCAGGATCACACAGCTAGTAAGTTTCCAATGCTGAATTTGAACTCAGGTCCTCCCGACTCCAGGGCAGATGCTCTATCCACTGTGGCACCTAGCTGCCCCCTGATGATGTATTTTACGGAATGCCTGGAATAGCTTACCCCAACCAAATATTTCTACCTACCTACCACTGTTTCTGAAATTCCAATGAGATTCATTCCTTTGACAATGTTTCTAGGAATCTGTTGTTGTTACTGTCGTTAAAATATAACATCTTAACTCTCCAAATAATATTCTTGATGTTGGAAAGGAATGGGACTTGAAACTAATTACTGATACTTATTAATTGTGTCACCATGGGCAAGTCACTTAACATGCCTGAGCCTCAGTTTCCTCATTTGTAAAATGGAGATTAACAATATAGCAACTACTTCATGGGGGTTATTATGAGTGAATCAAATTAAATATGTAAGCACTCTCTAAACTTTAAAGTTTACATATGTCATCTGTTATTGTTTTTATTATAGTGAGATGTAAGATCTAGACTTGGAAGGGGTGTTAGAAATCACCTAATTCAACTCCTTCATTTTACAGATAAGAAAATAGAGGTGAAGTGACCTACCCAAGGTTACATACATAGTAAGTAGCAGAGGTAAGATTACAACTCAAGTCCCATGTCTCCAACTGAGGTCGGTAGATGGTAGGTGGGGACAGTTAGGTGGCCCAGTGGATAAAGCACTGACCCTGGAGACAGGAGGACCTACATTCAAATCCAGCCTCCAACGCTTACTACACTTATTAGCTGTGTGATCCTGGACAAGTCACTTAACCCTGATTGCTGAGAGAGAGAGAGAGAGAGACAGAGAGAGAAAGAGAGAGAGAGACAGACAGACAGAGAGACAGACAGACAGAGAGAGATGATAGTGACTCTCTCATGATTTACAAAGGATGGAAGGGATAGAAATATGATTTGTACTCAGCTTCTCTTACTCTAAGGCCAACTCCCCATGGGTGTAAGGAAAGTACTTTGTAAATCCTAAAAGTCTTTAAAATTATAGTCAATTGCCTCCCACTGCTTTTTCCACTCTACAACAATGAGTGCAAGTCTTTTGGCCCTGAAAACCAGGACTTTGTCTTCCTTAAAGTTATAATAGGGGTGTGGCAAATAGGGCTTTGACTCAGGGCACCAAATTTAGAGAGGGCTGATAACCCTTGCGTTGTTCAACAGCACAGAAAAAAACAGAACTTAATAGATAGTTCCAAGAAAAAATTATTAAAAGTAGTAAGTCACCAGATTGTAGGCTGGGGAGAGCTCATCCCCTGCCCAATCATATCCTCTCCATTCCCCAGGGTGATGTCCCAAAGCCTCTGTTCACATATCATGGCACAGATCTCACTGACCATCCTGCCCTGTAATTGTGCCTCAGTGCTTCCTGCTCCTTGTCCTCAGAGTGGTTTGTGATTCTTGGCTTTGACACAAAACAATGGTTCAAGAAAAAGAAAAGAGGGACAGCTAGGTGGTGCAGTGGATAGAGCACTGGCCCTGAAGCCAGGAGGACCTGAGTTCAAATCCAACCTCAGACCAAACACTTGACACTTACTAGCTGTGTGACCCTAGGCAAGTCACTTAACCCCATTTGCCTAAAAAGAAAGAAAAGAAAAGAAATCTCTGCTCTCAAGGAAGCTGTGTTCAATTTTGTAAAAAAATTCTTATTATTGAGAAATTAACAACCATCAAACCATGCAAATATTCCAATATATAAAGAAGAAAAGCAAATGTTATCAAGTTTTAATTGTGACAAATTATAACTCAAGTCTCAAACATCTCTGCATTTGCCCACAAATAGGCAGTGCTTTGCATATTAGCAGTGCTCAAAAATATGATTGATTGAAAATAGGAATATCCCTGGGTGGGGAGCCCAGTAAGCTTCTGCATCAGCTATAGAAGCACAGGCACTCAGATGAGGAAGGACCTTGCGGACACGTGTCTGCTCCCTACTTCAACATCCCCAATAAGCAGTCAGCCAGAAGTTCGACTAGATGATCTTTAGCAAAAGAGAAAGCACTATTTCCAGAAACTGCCCATTCTGTTAAGACCATTCCTCTTAAAAGGCTCTCTTCTCTCTCTATCCCTCTCTCTCTGACTTTCTGTCTCTGTGACTGTGTGCGCGTCTGTCTCTCTGTCTCTCTCTGTCTCTGTCTCTCTCTTTTCCAGCATTAGCTTCTCAGACTGTCCTTAACTGCTATAAAATGGGATCTAAGACAGGAAATTCTGATTGCTCATGAATGAAACTCCTAACCCCTCTGGGCCCCAGTTTCCACACCTCTAAAATGTGGGGGCCAGATAAGGTCATCTCCGAGGCACTAACCAGCTCTAAATCTACAAACCTTTGGTCCTTCAGAGCTCATCTCAGGTACCATCTCCTAAACTGTCTTTTTTTATGACTTCCAGACGCTAGTGCCCTCCCACTGGAGGAACTATTTTATCAGTAGTTTGTATTTTTAAATCACAAAATGGCGCAGTGTCTTCCCCTATGGAATCCACACTCCTTGGAAACAGGACAGTTTCATTTTTGTCTTGGCATATGTAGGACCTGGCGCAGTGCTTAACACAGAGTGGGGGGGCTTAATAGATGCTTGTTGATGGATTGACTGATGGTCCATCTCTTTCCCAATCCTCTTTAGATCAGGCTCGGCAGTCGCTTCATGAAGATGTCAACTGGAAAGGAGTGCATGCAATCAGGATCACAGTTCCAGAATGTAATAGCACACAATGTTAAACACCAGTGCATTAACCAAAATGCTTGCAAAGGCCATGAAAACTATCTATCAGGTAAATGCACCAGACTCTCTTATTGCCTACACTATTAGGTGTTAAAATATTTGCATATTTAAACTCTTCCTTTTGAAAGGAAATCTTTCCTTTATTCTTTATGGGTCATTTACTTTACTGCAAGTTAAGCTAACAAGAGGTGGAAAAGATCTGACATTTTCTCTAATATGTTACTTATTATAAATATGTATGAGTTTTTAGCACATTGGTCCTTTAAGCAAGCCCAAGATGCCTGAAGACCAAAATGGGTCTCTCCTTGAAAGTCTGAGAAAGGGTCAATTAGGAGGCTCTCGTAAAACCTTCCTGGAAGGGAACTTTCTGCATCAGTTGTTTTCTTTAATGTCTATCTCTTACCACCCAGAAAAATCACAAAGAAGTATCTACAGTTTTCAAGGGGCAGCTAGGTAGTGAGGTAGATAGGACACTGGGCCCAGAGTCAGGAAGACCTAATTCAAATCTGGCACCAGACACTTACTAGCTGTGTGACCCTGGGCAAGTCACTTACCCCTGTTGGCCTCAGTATCTTCGTCTGTAAAATGGCCTGGAGAAGAAAATGGCAAATCACTCCAGTATCTCTGCCAATAAAACCCCAGATGGAGTAGCGAAGAGTCTGAAATGACTGACCAATAACAATCATTCTCAAAGGTCACCCTTTATGGAACATCACAGGAAAACATATTTAGAGGATTGAGTCCAAGTCCCTCATTTGATTAAACAGAAGTCCAGAGCATGTAAACGACTTGCTCATGATCACACAGGGAAAACTGGTCAACAGAACTGGCATTCGAATCCAGGTCCCTTGACTCCAGATCTAGCTTTCTTCTCACCATAATGTAGTATTTTTCTGGATTAGGAATTTGGGGTAATCTTGAAAAGAGCTGAATCAGATTTTCCTCACTCACCTTGATTCTTTGATTCTCCTTCCTTGGCATGATGCCCTAGCCCCAGCTTAACAACTTGAGACTGTGATTTGAAATGAAGACTTCAAGAAAACTCTGTACTTGAAGTCAAGTTAGCTACAAGAAAGAGCAGGGAGCCACTCAGGTGACCCAAGTCTCCAGGGGCAAAAAAGGCAGGAATTTTAAAAAAAATATCAAAGTCAAGGGTACTACATCACAGAAATTTTTTGTTTCTTTCCTTCTTTCCTTCTTCCCTTATTTCTTTTCTTTCCCTTCTTTCTTCTTTTTTCTTCCATCCTTTCTTTTTTCTTCCATCCTCCCTCCCTTCCTTCCCTCCTTTCTACCTTTCATCATTTATTTTTTGCCATTTCTTTTTTCCTTTTCTTCCTTCTTTCCTTCTTTTCTTTCTTCTTTCTTCTTTTCTTCTACCTTTCTTTATTCCTTCCATTCTTTCTTTTTCTCTTTCTTCTCCTTTATTCTTTCCATTTTCCTTTCTTTTTTTTCTTCCTTGCTTTCTTGCCTTCTTTCCCCCTTTTCTCTAAGACTGAATCTCCCCATTTCCTACTGCTCATTGACACAGAAGCTTTGACATGCTCCATTTCCAACCATTTGTCCCTTCTTCGGCAGCCCCTTACCACCACCACCACCCCCCCCCCCCCGCCATTCTTAAGGACTCACCATATTGGTACAAGACTTATTACAGACACATGGTTAACCTGGTACCCTGTAACTCAAAGCTCCTGAGCATAATCAGTTCACCAGCCTAAGGCTCCCCAGTAGCAGGGGTTAGAGATGCATGCCACCATGTCCAATAACAATTTGGAATTTCAGAGCTAAAGGGACCTCAGTGGTCATTGGAGTTTAATCTGCTGTATCCTCAGCAAATGGTCATGTCTAGTTTTTGTTAAAAGACTTCCAATGCGGGGGGGACCCACTACCTCCCAAGGCAGCCCATTCCACTTTGAGTTAGCTCTAATTGGTAAGAAATTATTCCTGATAACCATCCTAGATTTGCTCCTTTGAAATTTCTACCCCAATCCTCCTAATCCTTCCCTCTGTGGCCAAGCAGAACAAGTATGAGCCTTCTTCTAGAGGACAGACCGTGAAATACTTGAACATAATACTTCCCCTTCACCCCCTCTACTCTGCCCAAGGCTTCTCTTCTCTAATCTAATTTCCAGTCCTTTCAACCAATATTCCTATAGCTTATTTTTGAGACCCTTCATGATTCGGATCTCTGGGATTCTCTCCAACTCATTGATGTCCTTCCTGGAGCACGGTTTCTAGAAGTGAACACTATGGTCCAGATGTAGTATTACTAGAATGGAGAATGGCAGCATAGCCAGCTCCTAATAATAGTATCCCCATAATGTGAAGAAAAGGTATAGAATGGTGAACAGAAAATTGTCACAGGATCAAGAAAACTGCTCTAGATGCTGCCTTTCACCAGTTATATGATCATGGCAAGTCACTGAACCGCTCATTTTCCACATCTTCACAATGCAGATAATGGCGCCTATGGTATCCACCTCCACTGGGATGTTATGAGGGTGAGAAAATGTCTGCAAAGTGCTTTGGAACCTTTGAAGTGTGACTGTTAGGCTATCCTGCAAACTCCTGGTCTCTGGGTATGCTCAGTTGAAGAAGCACTGGATTTGGAGTCAGGGACCTGGGCTCAAGTCCCATTTCTGCTGCTACTGTTATACTACTACTACTGCTGCTGCTGCTGCTGCTGTTGCTACTACTACTATAATTATATTATGTACAATTATGTTCCATTGTATTATAAATAATTCTATAATTGCATCAATCAACAAACATTTCTTAAGAAGCTATCATGTGCCAGATACTGTGCTAATAATATGTAAGTATTTATATAGTGCTTTGAGGTTCGCAAAAAGCTTTATAAACATTATTGTATTTCTAGACATGTGACTTATATGGATAGCCATTTTTATCCCTCTGGGGCTAAATTTCCACATTCGTGAATGAGCTTGTGGGACTAAACCAGGGGTTTTTTCCTTGGAGTCCAAGGACTATCTAAGGATGGGGGGAAATTACATCTTTATTTTTACTCCCTTCCAACTGAAATTTCACATTTCCTTTCATGATGAATTTTAAAAAGACAGGATGCTGAGAAACAGTTATTAGGCTTCACTAGTGCCAAAGTGGTTGATGACATAAAAAGGGTTGAGAGCCCCCAGACTATAGGACCACTCAAGTGCCTTTTAGCTTTATACATAAGACATGAGTTCAAATCTCATCTCTTAAACTAACAACTGTGTGGCTGTAGGCAAATCATTTAATTTCTCTGTGCCTCAGTTTCCTCACCTATAAAATGAGATGGTTGAACTAGCTGGCCTCCGGGGACCCCTCCATCTCTAGATCTAT
>NW_020949772.1:3225614-3254111 GCF_900497805.2 Vombatus ursinus
CTCTAGATCTATGTTCCTAACCTCTCTGGGCCTCAGTTTCCTCACCTGTAAAATGAAGGGGTTGGATAAGATAGCTTCTGGGGCTCCCTCCAGGTCTAGAGCAGGATCTGATATACCATCTATATCCGGTTATTCTGTACAGCTCTGATGGCATCTGAGGTCCACAGAATTCTTACCTGCCAAGCTCCCTTCTTACTGAAAAAGATTGATTATGGAGACATACTTTAGCAGCATCCCCCACCCCCAGGCACTACTGGCCCCCAATCACTTCGGTGTTCTTAGGAGAGTTTCTAAAGGATGCCTAGAAGAAGTACGTAAGGAGAAGAGGTGGGAACCACACTATTTTCAGATTCCAATTTTGCCCCTTTTCAAGTGGATTCACCATTGCGAAGCTGGTCCCAAATTGGAAGTGTTTTATAGGGCTGGGTCAAGCCAGGGGTCAGGGTAACAGAAGGTTGGGATGTCATCTTCTGATCTTTTCATCGCTTGGCCTCCTGAGGATTTATTTCACCCCTGCTCTGAAGGCCGTTTTGTTTTCATCTTCTGAAACATCCAAAAGAATGAGCTGGCCCCTTTACCCCCTGTGATATCCTCTTCCTCTTGGATACAACCTGCTGCTTCTGAAACTCTTTAAACTCAGCTCTTGATTTTCATGTCCTTCAAAAGTGGGTTTTCAGGGAACGTGCGGAAGGAACATGCTTCCAAGAGGTAGCTGGAGATTTGGCTATGTAACTTAATGGGGATCCTGGCTCTCTGGTTTTGCATCTCTTGCGCCCCACTGCCCATTCTTCAAAGCCAAAGAGCCAAAGGAAGCAACTAGACTTACTTCTGCCCTCTGGGGTCAAGCAGAAGAAAGCTAATCCCACCTCATTAAGACAGCCACTTCAATAGTTGAACTTAGCTATCATGCTCTTATCATGGCTCACTCTTCTCAAGTACTTATCATTTCTATAACAGACAGAATTAAAAAGAATTGTACCTATATTATCTCATCTCATACTCCCACAAACCCTTTAGAAGGGGTGTCCTAGATTTATTTCTCTTTTTTGATCGGGCACAGTGACTTTATCCATGTGTGAACTTCTTGGTGGAAGAATTCATGGTATAGAAACTCCCTGGATCAATGCAAGTAAGCAACTCATTCAACAGGGTTAATTCCAACAACTTCTTATTATCTACTATGTCAGACACTGGACTAGGTGCTATGGTTACAGAAACCAAAGTCCCTCCCCTCAAGGTGCTTACAGTCTATTGGTTCTCCTCCTGCCTATCTGACTGCTTTTCCTCTGTCTTCTTTGCTGGATCCTCATCCAGATCATGCCCTTTAACCATAGATGGTCCTCAGGGTTTGGTCCTGGGCCTTCTTGTCTTCTCCCTCTAAACTTTTTCACTTGGAGATCTCATCATCTCCCATGGATTTAAACACCAGCTCTATGCTGACAATTTACAAATCTACCTTTCCTGCCTCCAACCTCTCTGCTGACCTCCAATCTCATATCTCCAATTGCCTCAAAGTGGATGTCCAGTAGACATCTTAAATCAAGTGTTTCCAAAACAGAACTCATCATCTTTCCCCCTAAACCCTCCTCTCATCTCTTTCTCTAACTTTCCTATTACTGTCAAGGACAATATCATTCTCCCAGGCCCTCCGGCTCCCAACCCAGAAGTCATCCTGGATTCCTCACAATCTCTCACCACCCCCACCTATAGCCAAGCTGTTGCCAAGGCCTGCCAATTCCACTTCTGCATATACCTGCTTCTGTCCTTTGATATTGCCAATACCCTGGTACAGACCCTCATCCCCTCACATATAGATTCTTGCAATAGCTTGGGGGTGGGTTTGCCTGCCTGTCTCTCTCTACTCTAATCCATTCTCCATTCAGCTGCTAAAATGATTTTCCTACAGTACAGGTCCTACCACATCACCCCCTGCTCAATAAACTACAGTGACTTCCTGTCACCTCCAGGATCAAATACAAAATGTTCCATTTGGCATTCAAAGCCCTTCCTAACCTAGCCCCCTCCTACCTTTCCATCACTCCTTATCACATACTCTTTATTCTAGTGACATTGGCCTCCTGGCTGTTCCATGATCAAGACATACTCTCTCTTAGCTTTGGGCATTTTCTCTGACTGTCCACCATGCCTGAAAGGCTCTGTCTCCTCCACTCTACTCTGGATTCCTTTAAGATTCAGCTAAAATCCCACTTTCTGTGGGATGCCTTCCTCAATGCTCTTAATTCCAGTGCCTTCCCTCTGCTAATTATTTCCTATTTATCCAGTATAGAGATTTTTTTAATGGATATTTGCTTGTGTGTTGCCCTTCACATTAGATTGTAAACTCCTTGAGGACAGGGCCTGTCTTTTGCCTCTTTTTTTATCCCCAGTGCTTAGCACAGTACCTGGCACTAGACCCTTACAAATGTGTATTAACTGACTGACTGACTGACTGACATGTACATATTTGTAGTGGCAACATGATATAGTAGAGGCAGCTACTGGGGCAGTGTATGGAGCTCAGGGCCTGGAGTCAGGAAAACCTGAGTTCAAAGTTGGTTTCAGACACTCCCTGGCTGTGTGATCCTGGCCAAGTCACTTAACCTCTATTTGTGTCAGTTTCTTCAACTCTCAAATGGGAATAATGATAGTCCCACCACCCAGGGTTGTCGAGATGATCAAATGAGACAGTATTTATTAATCACTTTGCACAGGGCCTGGCTCATAGTAGGTGCTTCATAAATTCTTGTTCTCTCCTTCCCCTACATCAGAAGAGCATGGCATCTTGCATCAGAGGAACCGGGCTTAAATCTTAGCTTTGTTATTTGCTAATTGCGCAACATTAGGTAAGTTAGCTACCTGCTCTGGGCCTTAATTTCTTTATCGGTAAAATAGGGGAATTGAACTAGATAATTTCTGAGGTCCTTTTAAGGTCTAGATTTATGATTTGTTGTTGTTCAGTCATTTCAGCCATTTTTGACTCTTTGTGTCCCCATTTGGGGTTTCTTGGCAAAGATGCTCAAGTGGTTTGCCGTTTCCTTCTCCAACTCATTTTACAGATAGGAAACTGAGACAAAGAGGGTTAAGTGACTTTCCCAGGGCCATACAGCTGAAACATTGTCAAAAGAGAGCTTCCAACTTCTCTGCCCTAACTTTCAAGTACAGGTCCCTTCTTATTGGCCACACTGCCTCTCATGATGAATGTTTGGGGTCGTACCAATATTTCCAGACCTGGACAAGACCTTAAAGGCCATTGGGGCCATTCCCATCCCCTTATTTTACAGACAAAGAAATTCATAAAGGTGAAGTGGCATACCCAGGGTCACACTCCTAGTAAGTGATGAAAGAATCAGAATTCGAATCCAGGGCTTCTGACTCCAAGGCTGGTGTTCTTTCCATTGTGCTGCCTCATAAAGTTAGTTCTAAAAAAGGAACACCCTTAGGCAACACTCATACTGATGATAACTCAAGAGGAAATTTACTGTTACTCTGACCATTTTTTCCAAATGGATGTCACTACATTTTCCACTTAGTACATGCCCTGGCCATTCAGGAAATTATTTCAAGCAATATCGCCTAATGAACCTTATGATATAATTAAGCTGCAGTAACTTTTCTCCCCACCCAATCTTCCCCACTGTGAGTTAATGCCAATTTGGAGCTTAAATCAGTCAGGAGAAACTAATGATCAAATACCTCTCAAATATCACTTTCTTACGACTTCACCCACCAATCCCCCAAGAAAAATCCATCCCCAACCACCAGGCCCCTGAGCAGACACATGAGCTCTACCTCGCTAGGTGATCACTTGCCTGGGTCACTGTTACTTCATCTGGAATCACTGAGGTAGGTATTTATTACATTGTTTTATAGCCCTTGATATTCTCCCTCCTTCTGAAACAAAACCTAATACCCATGCTACAGACAAAGTTAAACTAAATTAGACTGCTGAGTTGGAAATATTGGAAATTGAAGCTCCCAAAGAATTAGTGAAACCTATAGCCAGGCATGTTTGTGGAATCTTTTAGCTTTTTGAGTGTTTTGGTTTGTTCTTTTTTTCTTCAATACACTCAACTTGGCTCCTCTTCCAGAAATTCGGGATCTATTCCTGAATTCCAGAGAGGGCAGGTTTCTAGATGAAAACTTCCCAAAGGGACAGAATCTGCCAATTTCTCAAAGGCAGCTAGGTGGCACGGTGGATAGCAGGAAACTTGAAGTCAGCAAGATCTGAGTTTTTCATTTGTTTGTTTGTTTTTGGAGAGGCGATTGGGGTTAAGTGACTTGCCCAGAGTCACACAGCTAGTAAGTGTTATATGTCTGAGGCTGGATTTGAACGCAGTTCCTCCTGACTCCAGGGCCAGTGCTCTATCCACTGCACCACCTAGATCTGAGTCTGAATCTTGTCTTAGATAACCTACTTAAACATTGTACTTAGACACATACGATGGGACTCTGGGAAAGTCTTAAACTTAAACTCTGTTTCAGTTTCTTCATCTGTAAAATGAGTTGATAATAGCACCTACCTCTGAGTTGTTTTAAAAATCAAATGAGATGATAAATAAAAGTACTTTGTAAACCTTGAAGTACTATATAAGTGCTATATGATACTAATAATGTTAGGGGCAGCAATGTGACACAGTGGATAGAGTGCCCATCCTAGAATCAGAAAGACTCATCTTCCTGATTTCAAATCTGGCCTCAGACACTTACTAGCAGTGTGATCCTAGGCAAGTCACTTAACCCCATTGTCTCAAAAGGAAAAGAAAAGAACATATATGCAGACAGAACAGATTTTCCTAAAGC
This sequence comes from Vombatus ursinus, assembly GCF_900497805.2. Classification (NCBI taxonomy): domain Eukaryota; kingdom Metazoa; phylum Chordata; class Mammalia; order Diprotodontia; family Vombatidae; genus Vombatus; species Vombatus ursinus. The sequence continues at coordinate 3,230,415 of NW_020949772.1, forward strand.
ATTCTCTCTGGATCTCCTTTTTGCCCCATTGCATTCTATCTTATATCGAATTTATTAGAGTATCTATTTTAATACTGCATCAAACTTCAGTGAGCTCTTTATGGGCAGGACTTTTTCTCCTTTTTAAAATCTTTGCAAAGTGCCTTACATCAATTAATCAATCAATAAATATTCATTAAACTCTTACTATGTAATAGACATTGTGCTAAGTGCTGAGGCTACACAGAAAGACAAAAAACTGTCCCTGCCCTCAAGGGGCTTGCTATCTAACAAGGGAGATAACATGCAAACAAACCTACACCAGCATACCTGGAAGATATTGTGAGTTTGGTTTCAGATCGCTGCAATAAAACAAATATCACAATAAACTAAGTCACACAATTTTTTTGGTTTCCCAGTGCATATAAAAGTTATGTCTACACTGTATTATAGTCTGTTAAGTGCACAATAGTATTATGTCTTAAAAAACAATGTGCATACTTTAATTAAAAAATTTTATAGCTTAAAAAAAGGATGCTAACCAACATCTGAGCCTTCAGTGAGTTGTAACCTTTTTGTTGGTGGACTGTCTTGCCTCAGTGTTGACAGCTGCTGATGGATCGGGATGGTCATTGCTGAAGGCTGGGGTGGCTGTGGCAATTTCTCAAAATAAGACAGCAATGAAGTTTTCTGCATCACTTGGCTCTTCCTTTCACTTGAACACTTAGAGGCCATTATAGGGTTATTTATTGACCTAATTTCAATATAGTTGTGTCTCAGGGAATGAGGAGGCCTGAGGAGAGAGGGAGAGAGAGAGAGATGGGGGATTGGTGATAAGTGGAGCAGTCAGAACACACACATCATTTATCAATTAAGTTTGTCATTGTACGTGGGCACAGTTCATGGTGCCTTAAGACAATTATAATAGTAACATCGAAGATTACAATCACAGATCACCATAACAGATATAATAATAATAAAGCTTGAAATATTGCAAGAATTACCAAAATGTGACACAGAGACATGATATGAGCATATGCTGTTGGGAAAATGGTGCCAATAGATTTGCTCTATACAGGGTTGCCACAAATCTTTAATTTGCTTTAAAAAAAAAACAATATTTGCCAAGCGTAATAAAGTGAAACACAATATAGTGAGGTATCCCTGTATAAAGTAAGCTATATACAGGATAAATAAGAAATGATTAACAGAGGGAAGGCAGTAGAATTAAGAGGGGTTGGGGAAGGTTTTCTGTATGTGTTTAGTAAATATTTATAGAGTCAAATTAAACTGTTTTTTATGCTTTCCATGGTAACTTTGAATTACTATCAAGAATATTCAGCTAATCAGCAGACCACAATTCCTTAGCCATCTTGAATTTGTAGGAAGGAAGTAAAAAGCTTGTGTTATCTCCAAATGCCTGGCTCATTCAAACATCATTAGGTCTAATTAGCGACATCAGCTCTGGCTTTAAAGCATCCTTCATGAGCTTTGATGGCATTTGGAAATAACCTCAATAAGTCAACCAATGAGTAAGACTTGTTTAAAAATTAATATTTCAAATGTCTAACAGATGCCGTCAATGTGGTACTCACCGCAGAAATCAATGTGGTACTCCCTATAGAAATGGAGATCGCAGCCTATCCACATCTGCTCATCCTGTGGGACTGCCATCTGTGTCTGGCACTTGGAGTCTTCCGAATGTGCCAGGGGGCAAAAGCCCTCCCCAACCCTAATCCCAAGTCTTAGCATGGCATGGAGGAGATCCTGAGTTGTCAAGGCTATTCCAATGGCCACAAACTCTGGTAGGTTCTGCAGTGCTGGAATGGCTTCAATGTGGGGAATTGTGATGGACCATGCATCCTTCATCTAGTCATTCAGCCTTTCAGTCAACAAGCTATCTGTCATTTAGTAAGTGTTTATTATGTGCCAAACATCAAATTACAGAAAAAGGTTGAAATAGTCCCTGTCCTCAAGTAACTTGCACACAAATAGGGGTGACAGCATATAGGTAACTAGGTACAATCAAGATATATAGAGAGTAGATGGAAAGTAATCTCAAATGAGAAGGAGCTAGCAGTTGGGGAATTAGAAAATGCTGAAAAATAGGATCTGAGCTTAGTCTATTTAGCATGTTTGTTTACTTTTATTTATTTTTCAATTACATGTAAAAACAATTTTTAACAATCGTTTTTGAAAATTCTTTCTCCCTCCTTCCCCTCCCCCATCACTGAGAAGGCAAGCAACTTGATAAAGTTATACATGTGCAGTCATGCAAAACATGTTTCCATATTAATCATGTTGTGAAAGAAAACACAGACCAAAAAATGAAAAAAAGTAAAAATAGTGTGCTTTGATCTACATTCAGACTCCATTAGTTCTTTCTCTGGAGGTGGATAGTATTTTTCATCATGAGTCTTCAGAATTGTATTGAATCATTGTACTGCTGAGAAGAGCTAAGTCATTCACAATTCTTTATTGTATAGTATTGCTGTTACCATGCACAATGTTCTCCTGGTTCTGCTCACTTCACTTTGCATCAGTTCATATAAGTCTTTCCAGATTTTCTTGAAAATGTTCTGCTCATCATTTCCCACTGCGCAATAGTGTTCCATTATAAGCATATGCCATGACTTGTTCAGCCATTGCCCAACTGATGGGCATCCCCTCAACTTCCAATTCTTTGCCATCACAAAAAAGAGCTGTTCAGCTGAGTCTCAAAGGAAGCCAGCTTCATTAATTTCAATGAGATTCACCAGTAAGCTGACTTTGGAGTAAAGATTCTTTTCATTTGGGGGGGGGGGGGGCAGGCCCATAGCAATTGCTTGAGAATATTATCTAGGTCATTGAGAGGCAATAACCTATATCAGTAAAGGAAAAGTCCCTCCAATGAAATCACAGGTCATTGAAATATTGATATATAAAAGTAAAGAGGATGAAAATGAAAACATGAGGGGCTCAGGCTATGTCTGCTTTCAGAGGCTCCATTTAGCTAAGTACAAAGAAGTTCATTGCCAGTAGGTTGGCCACTAGAGGAGGATTCCTTTACCATGGCAACTCTTGAAACAAAGACAAATTTAAAAGAAAAAAAAAAACTTAAAAAACACAGAACCCATTATTTTGTTGAGTAGTCAGCATTTCAGAGTGAGGGGGCTATGTGCTGGAAGACCACCTTCAGTTTTGGGGGAAGATGAGTTAACATGATGAGAAGCAAATTCAGCAGTGACCTGGAATGGATGGCCCACACTTTCTCCCACAGATGCAGATGTTCGAATGCCAGCAGGCAGCAGAAAAGAGGACCAAGCGGGAAGCATGGCCTTATCAGCAGCAGTTGAGAGAGATGAAAAGTACTGAGATAAACACCTGGGGGAGGCTGCCAGATTCCAATCAGCAGGCTCTGACAGTCAGTCCAGCTGCAGCAAAGGAAGACACTGATGCTGATTTACTATTCAGGGGGCATTCTGGAAGACAGACAGCAGGATCAATGGGGAATATAACCCCAAAATAGAAAAGATTATTGGAACGAGCCATGCTTTGGAGTCTACAGGGTGTTATCTTTTCAGGGAACTTTAGAAACGAATCATTCCCTAAAGGAATAAAACCTTGCAAGGAACCAAAAGCAGGATAAAAAGAACTGATAGGAAGAGTTCCTGGTATAGTAGATTAGTAGGTGTAGAGGCAGAAGTCGGGGCTACAATACTTGATATCTGTGTGAGTTTGGGCAAATCATTTAACCTCTCCAGGTCTCAGTTTCCTAAAATCATGTAGCATCTCAGAGTTTGAAGGAAGCTCGGCAATCATTAATCCCAACCTGAACCTTATAAAGAATCTTCTCTTTAACACACTGGACACATGATCAGCCAGCCTCTGCTTGGAGTTGTCCCAAGAGATGAAGCCCATAACATTGGAACGTAACCCATTCTACTTACTAATTGTTAGGTAGTTTTTCCTTCCATCAAATCTTCATCTGTAAAGTAATGGGCTTGGATTCTATGACTTCAAATATCTTTTCCAACAGGAAATCTGTAACCTATGGTCTCTAAAACTAGATATAAATCAATAATCAATCAACAAGCATTTCTTAAGCTCTTACTAGGTGTCAAGCACTGTCCTATGCATTGCAAATATAAAGACAAAAATAGAAATAATCCCTGCCCCAAATGGAAAAAGAAAATTTTGCACAAAAAAAAATAAATAAATGTTTAAAAATGGATCCCCTCTCTAACTGGCCTCAATATGAATTCTAAGGGGAAAGTAAAGACATGTGATTGAGAAAATGTTGCACTGTAAACAGATGGCTGAGACTCCCTTTGGTAATGAGGTAGAGTCCAAAGGTCAAGATTGTCTATTTCCCACAAATCCCTAAACCTTTCCCATGGGATTAACTGAGAAAAGATATTTTAGTTTGCAAAAAGCACCAGGCTACACAAATAGAGGCTAAGAGAAGAATTCAATATAAATTATATGGAGTTTGGGAAATTATCAGAATCTTCTTTTTCTTGTGCCAGAGAACCATAGAAAATTAGAATTAAGACTCCTTCTTAAGAAATGGAAGACCACCAAAGGCCAAAGAGGAAAACTTGCTTCTGAATCCTAAAGAAAGAAGAGAAAATGAGAAAATTCAAAGCTTAGAGCTCTGTTATGAGAGAGAGAGAGAGAGAGAGACAGAAAAGAGAGAGGGAGAGAGAGAAGAGAGAGGGAGAGAGAGAATAAAACAGAGTTTTACAATTAACAGAGTTTTTTTTTTTTCCAAAAAATCTTCCTTGTAACCAGATACCTCTTGGCTCCCTGGGAAGAGAGGTTTTTACAAATACACTCAAGTTGGTTGAACTCTTCATAGATTAAAAGCCTCTTGATCATGTCTACCCAAAAAATTCCTCTACCCCTATGTAGCTACAGCAACAAGAATCCATTGTACAACCCATTATTTGCTGCTGGGGCCAAAGATAATCATCTCAGTTTGAAAGAGTTAGATGCAATGATAGATGGAACTCCAAAGGGTTGACAGAACAATTCTGCTCAGATAAGCATCCCAGAGTTCAAATGTTTAACTGAATTCCAGGACCTATGGAGACTCTCTTCTGCCCATCATCTGTCAGGGAACACTTTTGTTGCTTTATGGTACTATTGTAGTAATACATTACTGTCTCTAAGGATGCAAGTCGGTTAGCAGGAAATGGGAAAAGCAAAGGGCTAAGAGCAAGTTTAAAGGACTTTTTCTTTCTCACCAGGGTCTATAAATAAGAGACTGTTAGGGAATCAGACCATGGGGCTGTAGGTTTTCAGAATAGAATATAGGACATGTTCAGTAAGAAAAGTATTAGATTTGTAGTCAGAGGACCTGGGTTCAATTCCTAGTTTTGCCATTCATGACCTTTGTGTTTAGTTAAATTGCCTTCCCTTCTCTGGACCTCAGTTTCCTGATCTGGAAAATGAAGGGATGGACTAGATTACTTATAAGATTCTTCTAGTTCTAAGCCAATAAATCTATGAATTCATGAATTGGAGCCAAGAGATACAGATTTGAAAACTTCCTCAGATGTATGACCCTGGGAAAGTTAATTAACTAATCCAAGTCTAGGCCTGATTATCTACAAATGTGGATAATTATAGCACCTACTGTAGCACAGGGTTATTGTGTAGCTCAAATAAGTTTTATATTTGTTAAGTGTTTTGTAAGTTGCAAGTGCAATGAAAATGTCAGTCATTACTTTCAAAATATGTGTTCTTTGAAAAACTTGTCCTCAAGATGCTTCATTGGAAGCATCTTCCTCCTTCTGGTACTGAAGTGAGGGACTGCAGGTATAGACTCTTGCATGCACTGCCACACTGGGTCATTCTGTTACATGGCACATCTTAAATATCTGTTAAAAAGAAGGACTCAATTGTAGTAAGGAAATTGGGAATGTCAAAAATTCTCTCTAATGTAAAGACAAAAGGCATCAGTAAACATGATTTTAAAAAATAAAGAAACTCCATCAATTCCAGTCCCCAAAAAGTAGCTAGGTGACTCTCTCCACAGATGAGCCATTCAATCTCTAAGCAAACATCACTAACTCTCACCAAAGTCATTCACTAAGATGGGTGCAGTAAAGGTGTATTCTTTAGGGCATCATAATGTGTTAATAAGCACTATTGTGACATGAGAAGAGGGCTGGTTTGGGAAGCATCAAATACAGATCCTAAATATGACTCTTCCATTTATTGGCTCTGTGACTTTGGGCAAACCCCTCCCCTCTCTGATCCTTCTTCTCCATTTGTAAAATTTGTACTTTCAAGTTTGTTCAACCCTCGTGCAATTATCTTGGCCCACTGCTCTTTCACACTTTTATCAATTACTTGGATAAGGGCCTAGATCACCAAATTTGCCAACGACCACTAAGTTAACCCATTGGAATTAAAAGCCAAAACGATCTTGACAAGTGCTAGAGCATTGAGCTGACTCTAATAAGATCCACTTCAATAGGGATAAATGTAACATCTAGCACTTGGGTACAAAAACTTCAACTCCACAAACATAAGATAAGAGGCATCCATTGAGCACAATTGTTTTGACCAGGATCTCAGGGGCTGGGAAGCAGTGTGACTAGTGGACCGAAAGCTCAATATTGATCAACAGTGTGATGTAGATGTCCAAAAAGCTAATGCATTAGGAAGGACCTAGCTCCCATGAGTACTCCAAGCGGGTAATAACTTCATTGTACTCTGTGCTATCCTATCACAGCTGAAGCATTATTATGTTCGGTTCTAGACACTCACCGTAAAGTAAGAATCACATTGAAAACTTTGGGGGGGGGGTCATGAAGTGGGAAGAAGAAGACAACTATGATGGCGAAGGGCCTTGAAGGGTCTTTTTTTTTTAACTTAACTTACCCTTTAAATTCTTCCATTGCCCTAATAAATTCAGCACATAAATCATATAAGAAAATGTCCAAAGGAGGACAAGAAGGCTAGTGAAGGGCCTTGAGTACATGCCATATAAGAACTGGTTGTCAGCCAGTCAGTCAACAAACATACATTAACTTTTGCTGGTCATTCTTGTGCTTGAGGAAAATTAATATGGTAGCTGAGTGGAGGATGGACTAGATTGGGGAGAGACTTGATTCAAGGACCCACCAGATAGCACTTATAATAATCCATATGAGAGATGGTGAGAGTTTGCACCAGGGTCATGGCAATGTCGGAGGAGAAGAGGGAGATTTTATGAGAGAAGTTATAAAGGGAGAGATGACGAGGCTTACCAATAGACTGACTATGTAGGGTGAGTGTGATCAAAGAGTTACAGATTACACTGAGGCTTTGTGCCTGGGTCATTGGGCAGACAGTGATATCCTTCACAGTGATAGGGAAGTTTGGGAGAAAGTGTTTGAAGGAACTTAGGATTTTTAGACTGAAAAAGATAAAACTCCTGGTGGAAGAGGAGAGAACAGTTGTATCAAAGTATTTGAAAAACTCTCATATGAAAGGAGGGTTAGATTTGTCCTCTTTGGCCCCAAAAGACAGAACTAAGAGCAATGAGTAGAAGTTGAAATACACTCACACACACACACACACACACACACACACACCCATACACACACATTTTAGACTTGATGTCAGAGGGGGAAAAAAACAGCTTCCTAACAATGAAAGCTGTTCCAAACTGGAAGGAGATACTTTGGGAGGTGATAATTTCCTCCCCATTGGAGGTTCTCAAGTTGTGGCTAGACAACCATTCGTCAGGTATAAAATATGGGGATTCTTTTCATGCATGGATTGAAGCAAATGGTCATTTAGGTTCCTTCCAAATCTCAGATTCTGTGATTCTCTGAAGCTATCAAGCAAGTGGGTGACCATAATTAATAGAGTTTCCACACTAAGACTCCCTTCTTCCCATATCTGGACCAAAAATAATAAACATGATGAAACTGACACTAAGAAAGGGAAAGGACAGGATCATGATCACACAGCTTAAGTGGCAGAAGTAAAATTTGAACCTAGGCCTTCATGACTCTGGGTCTAATGGTCTATTGATTACATCAGAGGAGTCAAACTTGAAGTTGGAGGGCATGAACCTGATTAAAAGTCAATTGGAAAAAGTTGTAACAAAATAAATAAAAATATAATAGAACGCTGATAATGTTAATTTGTGGTTTTCTAAGTCAATATGCAGCCTTCAAGGATCTCTTTCTGTTTGAGTTTGATACTACTGCAACATACAACAATATACTTTGTTGCAATCAACTTATATGAGGCTCAGATGAGATGATGAATGTGAGAGCTTTTTGTAAACCCTAAAGTCTCAAACCAAGCTAAGTTTGATAATGATGAGGATGATGTCTATACTGCTGATAATAATATTCTTCTGCCTTTAACCCTCCCAATAAAGCCATCCTTCTTCATTTTTGGTGTATAGGACTTGGAGTAGCCATCTTGAAAATTAGCTTTATAATGACCCAACATCTGTTTAGAGGATTCAGTAAGGTTCATTTTGGAAAGAAAAAAAAAAAGAGTTTATAGCAACATCAATCTCTCACTTTATGGTTTAATTTTACATTTCTGGGAGATATTTCTTTTCTTAATAATGTTTTATTTTTCCCAATTACATGCAAAAACAATTTTTAACATCCATTTTTTAAAATTTTGAATTCTAAATTCTCTCCTTCCCTCCTTCTCCCTCTTAGATATGGTAAGCAATTTAAAATAGGTTATACATGTACAATCATGCAAAACATATTTCCATATTAATCATGTTGTGAAAGAAAACAGAGCAAAAAAAACACCACAAAAAATAAAGTGAAAAATAGTATGTTTCAATCTTCATTCAGACTCCATCAATTTTTGCTCTGGAGGATAGTTTTTTCTGTCATGAGTCTCAGATCATTGTATTGCTGAGAATAGCTAAGTCATTCACAGTTGAACATCATACAATATTGCTGTTATTGTGTTCAATGTCCTCCTGATTCTGCTCACTTCACTCTGCATTAGTTCATGTAAGTCTTCCCTGGTTTTTCTGAAATCATGCTTATCATTTCTTATAACACAGTACGGTTCCGTCACAGTCATATACTACAACTTGTTCAGCTATTCCCCAAATGATGGACATCCCCTCAATTTCAAATGCTTAGCTACCACAAAAAGAGATGCTATAAACATTTTTGTACAAGTAGGCCCTTTTCTCTCATTTTTTTAAATCTCTTTGGGAAACAGTTCTAGTAGTGATATTTCTAGATAAAAGGGTGTGCACAGTTTTATAGCCCTCTGGGCATAGTTCCAAACTGCTCTACAGAATGGTTGGATCAGTTTGCAACTCCACCAACAGTGCATTAGTGCCCCAATTTCCCCACATCTCCTCCAACCTTTATCATTTTCCTTTTCTATCATATTAGCCAATCTGAAATGTGTGAGATGGTACCTCAGAGTTGTTTTTAATTTGCTTTTATTTAATCAGCAGTGATTTAGTGCATTTTTTCATGACTATAGATAACTTTGATTTCTTCATCTAAAAACTGCCTGTTCATATCCTTTCATTATTTATCAATTAGGGAATGACTTGTATTTTGATCAGTAGAATTCAGTTCTCTATATATTTGAGAAATGAAGCCTTTATCTGATAGATATTTCACTAGGGTTTCTCAATCTTCCTTTTCTAATGGCTCTTCTATCCACTCCCAGAAGTTCAACAGTACATCTAACCTGAGTTGCTGAGGAAAAACAGTGACTTAATCCATTTTGCACTTCCTCCTAGCTCCTCAAGCCTCTTTGCCTTTACCCTGTGCTTAGTACAGTGCCTCACTGTAACCCATAAATGAAGGAATGAACCAAGGAAAGAAAGGTGAAAGGCTTTCAGACTGAGCACAAGTATTGTTGGGCCAAGCCAAGAGAGTAAAAATGACAATACTACCTAAATTAGTTTGCAGATGCAGCGCCATACCAAGCAAACTGCCCAAGAGTTCATTGATAAAATAATAATACATTTGACCTGGAAGAACAAAAGGTCAATAATCTTAAGGGGAGAAAATATTACAGTATAAAAAGAGGATCCTAGAACTAAAAAATCTCAAAACATTCTCTAAAGCAGTCATCATCAAAAAATTCTCTGGTGCTGCCTAAGAAATAGAAAATTGATTTATGGAACAGACTGGTAAGTGAGATCCAGAAGCAATCAAACAGAGCAGCCAAGTATTCAATAAACACACAGATACAAACTACTAGGATAAGAATGCCCTATTTGACAAAAGCTTTTGTAAAACCAAAACTTAGTTTGGCAGAAAATAGATTTAGAACATTTCATGTGATAATTAATCACTCAACAAGCATTTACTAAGTGCTTATTATGTGCCAGGCATTGTGCTAAGAGCTAGGGATAGATAGAAAGAGGAAAAATAGTCCCTGCCCTCAAGGGGATTACAATTAAAGCTATAGAACACATACATACATCTGAGACAATATATGCATAAATAGGTACTTGCTAGATGCAAACGGGGTAGATGATGGAACTGGGAAAGGCTTCGGTCAGGAAGTATTGTTGGAGGTGAGGGTTTAAAGGAAGGCAGAGATTCTACAAGGAGAGAAGTTAGGAGGGAGAGAACTGAAGGTATTTCCAAACCCACATCATGTCTAAGCAATAAGGTTAGACTATAAAGTACAAGAAGGGAAATAATGCATTGTAAGACTGTAAGAACCAGGTTGTGAAGACCTTTGAATGCCAAACAGAGGAGAATATATTTGCTCTGGGAGGTAATAGAGAGGCTTTGGAGTTTATAGAGTAAGGGAGTAATGTATTAAGACTTCTGCTTTAGGAAAATCCCCTTGGCAGCTCTATGGAGGATGGATTGGAGCAGGGACAGGTGTTTGGCAGGCAATCGAATTAGAAGACTATTACAATATTACAGTTGACAGGTGATGATGGCCTGAACTAAGGTGCTATATATTTAGGTCTTATGACCATTAGAATTTAATCTCCTTGAGAATAGGAATTTTTTCATTGTCTCCATTTGTATTCTCTATGCCGAGCACAGTATTTGACACATAGCAGGTGCTTGATAAATACTCGTGTGCTGGGCCGGGAGACAAAAAGACCTGAGTTCAAATCCAGCCTCCGACACTTACTAGTTGATTGATGCTGGGCAAGTCACTTAATCTCTGTTTCCCACAGTTTCCTTATCTGTAAAATAGTAACAGCACTTACTTCCCAGGGTTGTGGTGAGGATCAAGTGAGATAATGGTTGTAAAGTGGTTTGAAAACCTTAAAGTGCTATATAAATGTTAGCTATTGTTATGATGATGATAAAATTTAGAGAGGGCAGGGAATTCTTAAGCAATAAATGCCTGGAATAACAAATTACTAAAATGACATCATTACAAAAATTTGTAATTTTTTTTAGCATGAACAGATTCAATACAGCTTGAATAAGGAAAGAAGTGGTTGATTGGAGGAGGGAAACATCAAAATAAATATTTCTGATAAAAATAGGAAATTGATTCAAACATATGACAAGAGTCATTCTCCAATAGATAAATACTCAAAGGATATGAAAGGGCAATTTTCTTTTTTTTTTCTTTTTCTTTTTTTTTTTAGTGAAGCAATTGGGGTTAAGTGACTTGCCCAGAGTCACACAGCTAGTGAATACTATGTGTCTGAGGCCAAATTTCAACTCAGATCCTCCTGACTTCAGAGCCAGTGCTCTATCCACTGTGCTACCTAGCTGCCCCAAAAGGGCAATTTTCAAAAGAAGAAATAGAAACTATCAACAACCATTTGAAAGAATGCTTCAAGTCACTAACAATAAGAAAAATACAAGCTAAAATAATTTTGAGGTTTCCTTCAAACCCATCAGATTGACAAACATGTCAAAAGACAAAATGTTCATTTACAACCTGTATTACTTGGCAAGGGACAATCTCACTGGGTCTCAATTTCCAAAGTTATCATTCTGATGTAAAAGAGCAAGCCAATTTAAATTTCTCCCTTGGCAGGGCATCTTCTTAAAGCAAATTTTCTTAAAGCAAAAATCTCAGTGATGAAAAGAGTTCCAAGTCCCAGAAAATGGCTCATTGGTTGCATGAAATATTCAATAGAATATGATGCAAAGTGAGAATACATTATATTTCTTTATTATTTATATATACATATATGCATGTGTATATATCTATATCTATACCCATATCTATCTATATAGAAAATCAATATATCTACCTGCCAATATCCATGTTGATACCGATATCAACATTTAGATATAGCTATCTATATAGAAATAGCATACCAATATCAACATTGATATAGATAACTATATCTATGTAGATGATAGATACAGACATAGACACAAACATATATAGAGACCAAGATATCTTGGATATTTGAAGAGGTAATTTGGTAGAGTAGCTAGAAAGCCAGGCTCAAAGGCAGAAAGACTTGTGTTCAAGTTTTACTCCTGACATGCACTGATTGTGTGATCTGAACAAGTGTCTAAACCCTAGAGAAGGGAATTACATCCTTCCATATCTCTAGCCAAATGAGATCACAAGGCCCAGCACCTATTTTTATAAGTCTATGAATATGTTGTATTCCTTCTCCCTTTCCCACAATAGAATATAAACTCCTTGAGGGCAAGAAATGTTTCACATTTTCTTGGTATCACCAATGCCAAGCAGAGTGCTTTGCCCACAGTGAGAAATTAATGCTTTTAAATAAAATTGAAATGAATCAGACAATTTTTTGAGAGTTTCCCATGATGGGATAAGACCTGGAAAGTGTACATTAAATCTGAGCATTCAGTTGTGAACAATGACACTTCACTTTTCCATTCAAGTAAAAGGATTGAATATAGAAGAGAACTGAAATTTTCCTTTTTCCAAACAACTGGTTGCTCAGTTTTTCATACAAAACCATTTTCTTGCCTATAGGTTTGCCTTCAGCCACCAGAAACACCTGTACCACCTTATCATCTGCTGTGCCCTATCAAGCATCACATACCCAGTTAAATTCATCGTTCCCCAAACACACTGCACTTTACAGCCTCCACACATTTGTTCATGTTTTCCCCTTTGCCTGGAGGCCCCTCCTTTCTCAATCTCTACACTTCTAAATTCCAACCATCTTTTGAGGCACATATAAAATGTCATTGTAATGCAGAAGGAAGTTTTTCCTGAGCTGTAAATCACCTGAATTATCTCCCCAAGCAGAAGTGAACTCTTCTTCATGTGTCATTCTTTTTTTTTTAATTTTTTAGTGAGGCAATCGGGGTTAAATGACTTGTCCAAGGTCACACAGCTAGTATGCATCAAGTGCTTGGTCTGAGGCCAGATTTGAACTCAGGTCCTCCTGACTTCAGGGCCAGTGACCCTAACCCTAACCCTAATCCACTGCGCCACCTAGCTGCCCCATTCATGTGATATTCTTATAATGTTCTAGGATCATGCCTCCCTTATGGCACTTACCTCGTCTGGTGTGTTATAATTGTTTCACAGAATCTCAGAGTTGGACAGGACCATAAAGGCCATTCCTAGACTAATAATGGGACTGTAGGATCAGGACTTGAGAGCTGGAAGAGACCTTAGAGGTGAACTGGTCCAGCCAACTCATAAGAAAAATGAAGAAAAGGAGACTAGGCAAGTAAAAATGACTTGGCCAAAGTCACACATGTAGTGACTTGAAAAACCAGGAGCTGATTATGTCTCATATCCGTGACTTGACTGTGAGACCCTTGAAGAAAGGAATCCCAAAATCACAGAATTCCAGAGTTGAAAAGAACCTTGGAAATCTTGCTCTCTTAATCAGCAATTTGATGTTTTGTTTTGTTTTCCCTCAAACGTCATTTTTCATAACCCACTTGCAACATTTGATGCTGTGGACGATTCTCTCTTCTGAACCTGACCACCACTTTGCCTCAGCATCCTCCTCCCTCTGTCACTGCAGCTGTCTTCCTTCTCCAATTGGTGAATTCTTCCAGAACTTTCATGTTGAGTAATGACTTTGACAAGACATCCTTCACTCTCTGAATTTTGCAATCATGCTTCAGTTATTTTCTCCCTCCAAGTTCTTCTGAGAACCTCCATTTTGAGGAAAAGCATTGACAAGTCATCCTTCATTCACTGGACTTCACAACTATTACCTCACATAAGTACCATTCCCCTACACACACACACACACACACACACACACACGCACACTTTTTAGTTCCCTTTTATGTGTTTTCTTCTCCCACTAGAGTGTAATTTTCTTGAAGATAGAGATCATCTTTCTCTTTGCTTGTATTTATACATCCAACAAATGCTGTGGAGCATGTAGAGCCTGGTAAGACATCAAAGACATCAAAGTCATCTACTGCATCCTGTTCAGTTTCCAGTCATCCTGACTTATGGTTCACCACTAGACTTCAACAACTCTGGAAGACAGAGTGAGACTGATGACTTTACACAATTCTTCCTCACTTAAATCCAACTCATGCTCAAGTCAAGACATCAATGTGATGTCATTGGTCTTCTTTGAAAACAAAGGACAAACAACATAGATCCTGCACTTGGCCCAGTGCCTGGTATATAGTAAACATATAAATGCATGCTGACTCATTCACTTGACTCCCTTCGTGGATATTCTCTTCTCTTAGAGTTTTCATGATTCTACTTTCTTCTTGTTTTCCTCCTAACTATCTGACTACTCCTTAGTCTCATTTACTAGCTTATCATCCATATCATGCCTCTTAACTCTGAGTGCTTTCCAAGGGTCCTCCTAAGGCTGAATCCTTTTTTTTTTCATTTTCTCTTCACTCTCTTTTGGTGATCTCATCAGCTTCTGTGGATTTACTTCTCATCATCATGCTGATGCCTATCTTTCCAGCCTCCTTTGGCACTCAGTGATCCAGTCAAACTAGCCTTCTCTCTTCTCCTTACATATGGCACTTCATCTCCTGTCTCCTTTACGTTGGCCATCCCCAATGCCTGGACTGCACTCTATGTCCACTTCATAGAATCCCTCTCTTCCTTCAAGATGCAGTTCAAGCATCATCTTCTACAGGAAGTCTTTCCCAATCCTCTGCTTCCCCAATCCCCAGTTGCTAATGACCTCTCTTTCTGACGTTCTTGTATCTATTTGTATTTCTTTTCTTTATATTTGTTCTGTTTGTACTGTAACTTTTGCCTCTCCTGTAAAAATGTAAGCTCCCTCAAGGCGTTCTTTTTTTTTATTCTCAGCATCTTGCACAGTCTCCAGCATATTCTGAGCATCTAACAAATGTTTATTAATCAATTGATGATTTTTTTAAAAATCTGATTCATCCAATAACTAACAACAACAACAGCTTGCATTTGTATAATGCTTTAGTTAGGCTTTGTAAAACATTTTACATATATCGTCTCATTTGACCCTCACAACAACCTTGTGAGGTAGGTGCTGTTATTGTCCTCATTTTACAGATGAGGAAACTAAGACAGATAGAAGCTAAGTGACTTGCCCAGGGTCTCACAGCCAGCAAGTATCTGAAACAGGATACAAACTTAGGTCTTCCATACTCTAAGTCCAGCACTCTATACATTGTACCACCAACTGCCTCATAATTGGGGAAAAAGTCCTTTCTACAACCTATCCAGGAAATGGTTACCCAATTTACAGAGGAAGTCTATTCAATTTTGAGATAGCTTTCATTAATAAGATTTATGTCCATCAAACCTAAATCTGTCTCTTGGAGACTTCCACCTATTTCTCTCTGCTCCCCAAACTGACAGTATCTTTCTTTCAAGATAAAAAAAAAAGTATTTTACAATTGGTCTGTCCAACATAGAACTCACAAAAGACAAAATTGTATTCCTTCAAAGTGAGAAAGATTCTAACTAAAAATTTTCCAAATCCATTCTATTCATTATTAAATGTGGCAGGCACTGTACTAGGTACTGCAGATGCATAGAAGAAAGCACCATGGAATTAGCATCCAAGAACATGGATTCAAATCTTGGCTTAACCACCTACATGAGGTCTATGTGACTTTGAGCAAGTAATTTAACCTCTAAACCTCATTATCTTCAACTGAGAAATGGGGGAATCTGATTCTAAGTCTAAGCCCTCTTCCACATAACTCCTCAAATGCTTGAAGTCGGCTATCATGCTGCCCCACCCCCAAGTATCTTATTCTTTCAGCAAAATACCCCCACTTACTTCAACCAAGCAAGCTTTATACTACATAAGCTTAAGACCTTTTGCCTTCTTCTGCATATTTTCCAACTTATCAGTACTCCTTCCTCATCTCCACACCTCCCAATAGAATGAAAGCTCCTTGAGGGCAGGGACTATTTTGTTTTTATATCTATGTCCCTAACACCTGGAACAGTTCCTGGCATATAGGAGGGGCTTAATAAGTGAGTGTTGATAGGACTGAGGTATCCAAAATTGAACTCATTACTCTAGAAGTGGTCTAAGCAAGGCATAGAAGAAAAATATTCCTATCACCTTCCAATTCCCAGAAGCTGTGCTCCTTGGAATTCAGCCCAAATTAGCTCTTTTTGGCTACCACATCACATTGTTGCTCCTATTGAATTTGAGGCCCACATTGTTTTCATCTTTGTCCCACCCCCAATGCTTAGCCCAGGCCTTTGCACATAGTAGGAGCTCAGCAAATGTTTGTCAAATGACTGGACGAGAGAAGTTTTTTCAATCCCCTCAGTCTCCTTCATGGGTCATATTTATGCATTGTGAGATGAAACTTATAATACTTTAATGGATTTATTAGTAGCGATTTGGCACAAGAATGAAGAACAGCACTTTAATTACTGTGAAAATGCTTTTGTAACCATTACTGACTGTAATTGATGTCAAGTTTAACTGTGCCTTAAAACTCAAATTGCTTATCCTCAGAGACACTAAGTAATAGCCCTAGTCCCTGACTGTCAGCCAGCTTGCTCCCCAAACCAACAGTATCTTTCTTTCAAGATAAAAAAAAAGTATTTTACAATTGGTCTGTCCTACATAGAACTCACAAAAGACAAAATTGTATTCCTTCAAAGTGAGAAAGATTCTAACTAAAAATTTTCCAAATCCATTCTATTCATTATTAAATGTGGCAGGCACTGTACTAGGTACTGAGGATGCATGGAAGAAAACAGAACTGCCTATGTCCTCAAAGAGGTTAACTGATGAGGGGAGGGGAGTAGAGAGAGAATTTAAGAAGGCATAGTTAAGTGTTCTGGTGGTGTTCAATCATTTTCAGTGATCTCTGACTCTCTGTGACCCCATTTTGGGGGTTTTCTTGGCAGAGATATTGGAGTGGTTTGTCATTTCCTTCTCCAATTTATTTTATAGATGACAAAACTGGGCTAAGTGACTTCCCCAGAGTTATACATCTAATATCTGAAGCTGGATTTGAACACAGGGTCTTCTGGAGTTCAGGGCCAATACTCTATCCACTGGGCCACCTAGCTGCTCAGTTACGTGTCCAACAATCAATCAATAAGCATATATTAGCTAATTACTATGTATCAGGCATTGTGCTATCCTCTAAGGACAAAAATACCTGGAATCCTCCCCTTCACTACCTCTGAATCCTTGAATCTCTATTTTCCTTCAAGATTCAGTTCAAGTGCCCCCATCTACATGAATCTTTTTCTGAGTCCCATAAAATGTAGCACCCTTTCCTCCTCCAAAAAAAAGCCTTGTATTTATAATTTGTATTCAGTTATATATATATATGTATGTATATGTATATGTACATATATGCATATATGTATATATGTGTGTGTGTGTGTGTGTGTATATATATATATATATATACCTGTTTTCTTTCTGAAAGTAACCTTCTTAAGGGCAGGGGCTATTTCATCCCTATCTTTGTAATTCCAGGCCCTAACGCAGTTCCTAGAAGCTGACCAAAACTACTTGATATGAATTGGTCACACAGAAAATTTCAGAATTCAAAGGGTCCCCAAAGGTCATCTTGTCAGTACTCAAGTAAGATTCTTCTGTACAATATTCCTGACATGGTAATCCAGTCATTGCAGACGTAAAATATTGTACTTTTGTTATATGGACATTTTATTTGCTGAAAAGGAGCAGAAAAAGACATTTTTGTGAAATATAGAGAAAATACCTTAAGGAACAGACAATTCTGTGGGAACCTGAAAGAAAAGCTGCCCCTCAGATAAAAATGCTTGTGGTGAGATACAAAACATTCTGAAAGGAGCAGAGTGAAAGTATTCCCATCAGAGGCATAACTACTGACAAAATTGGCTGCAATGGATTGTTTCTTAAAAGCTAATGGGAATCTGTTTTCTAGACTTTGGAGTTAACTAGTGGGAAATTCTGCATTAAAGAACTGTCTGGAGGTTGTAGAACTTTTTTGCAATAATTATGTATGTGGGATATCTGGCAGAAATATGGCTTTTGAGTTTTCTCAGTCTAATTTAAAGATGGGTCACTATAGATGAGGAGGCCATGATTTGAAGTAGCAGAAGCCAGATGAGAAGCCACAGAGACCAAGAGTCAGAAAACAGGAGTCAGAAAATACAGAAGAGAGATTGAAGAAGCTGACAAGAAACATTGCTTACAGAAGAGGTGATGTTAAATTATAGAATTCAGAACATAAAATCTAATAGAGCCAGGGCTGAGAGGCAGACAGGAGCTGAGAAGTGTTGACAGAGGGGCTCTGCTGTTTATGAGGGATGAAGGGAGCTGCTCTGATTGGAAGGAAGCTGTGCTGTTTGAAAGGGTTGACTGGAGGAAAGGAAACTCTTCTGTGGGTGTGGGTGAAGAGCTGTCTGGGGAAAAGATTAATTTTCACTCCAGTGCAATGTACAGCTTGAGAAAAGGGAAATTACACAAAGACTTGCCTACATTTCCCTTTAGTTTGTTCTGTTGCTCATATGGGGAAAACCCTTCAAAGCCTTAGAGTATAAGACCTAAATACTTTTGCAAATGTAAGGATATAAGTGAACGTCTTTTCACTGAGTGTTATAGTCCAGGGAGCCAACCTAAGAAACTCTATGGACTCTATTCTTGAAATCATTGTTGGCTAAAAACAGCTTATTCCTTGCTTTAACAGAGCAAGAGGAGCAAAGAAGCTACTTCATCCAAGGCGGGGGCGGGGGGTAGTGGAAGGGTGCATAGATTCAAAAAAGGAGCAGCAAATACATAGGTAATACTATTACTTCAAATAGGCAATTGACATCCAGGCCTGCTTTCCAGAGTTGTGAGCTGCCCCAGACACATGTGTTTCTCTACTCATGTACTTAATTTCCAGGTGTTTTTTTTATTTTGTTCTCACTCTCATCATCATGGATACTATGTGCATTGGTGGGACAGTGTGAGCTAGGTTTATAGATGGACTCATGTTTTTATTTTTCCGGCTTTTGTCTTCTAATAGTAAATGCCATGTTGTGATAATTTTTGCTTTTGCCTTCTCATTCAATAAATGTTTCATGTTTAACAGTTAACAGTATCATCATGACTGATGTGCATAAATGGGAAATGCACTGGTAGGAGTTCAGGAGCTACAGTTCTGCATGCAAAGACATCTTT
The DNA here is from genome assembly GCF_900497805.2 of Vombatus ursinus. NCBI lineage: Eukaryota > Metazoa > Chordata > Mammalia > Diprotodontia > Vombatidae > Vombatus > Vombatus ursinus. The sequence continues at coordinate 3,249,874 of NW_020949772.1, forward strand.
CCTCTACACCAGGCTTGCTCTAGAATTCTGAGAGTGAGTTGTTGGTGGCCATAGCTGAAATACCTTTTCGCAGAAACAGCCTAAAGTATCAGTGTGGGTACAAGTGGAATGAGCAAGCCAGCCCCAGTACAGACAGAGATTAGAGGGGCCACATGAGGAGCTAAATCCTTCCTATATGTTTACTATACTTGCATAACCTCATTGAAGGCAAATTAGTAGGTACTTCCCAAGAAGGCCTATTTTACTTTATTGAGACTTTTTTCCCTCCTAACCAAGCCTAAATCTGCCTCTTTGCAATTCCTCCCATTTGTTTTTAAATTCTAATTTATGTGGCCAAGCAGAACAAGACTAACCCTTCTTCCATGGCAAAGTCCTTCAGATTCTTGAATATAGTTTCCACATTCCCTCTAAAATTTTCTCTTCTCCAAGCTAAGCATCTATTCCTGTAAATATATATCCATTTCACTAAAATTGTCAAATTTGTTGGCATATAGTTGGACAAAATAATTCCTAATTGTTGTTTTAATTTCCTCTTCCTTGGTGGTAGTTTCACCCTTTTCATTCTTGATACTAGTAACTTGGTTTTCTTCTTTCTTTTTTTTAAAATTAGATTAACTAAAGGTTTATCTATTGTATTGCTTTTTTCATAAAACCAGCTCTTAGTTTTATTTATTAGTTCAATAGTTTTCTTAATTTCAATTTCATTAATTTTTCTTTTGGTTTTCAATACTTCTAATTTGGTGTTTAATTGAGGATTTTTAATTTGTTCTTTTTCTAGTTTTTTTTTAGTTGTATGTCCAATTCATTGATCTCCTCTTTTTCTATTTTATTTATGTAAGCATTTAGAGATATAAAACTTCCCCTAAGAACTGCTTTTGCTGTATCCCATAAGTTTTGGTATGTTGTCTCATTATTGTCATTCTCTTGAATGAAATTATTGATTGTTTCTGTGATTTGTTCTTTGACCCAATCATTTTCAGGATTAGATTATTTAGTTTCCAATTATTTTTTAGTCTATCTTTCCATGGCCCTTTATTACATATAATTTTTATTGCATCATGATCTGATAAGGATGCATTTACTATTTCTGCCTTTCTGCATTGGACTGTGAGGTTTTTATGCCCCAGTACATGGTCAATTTTTGTGTATGTGACATGTACTGCCGAAAAAAAGTATATTCCTTTCTATCCCCATTCAGTTTTCTCCACAGGTCTATCATACCTAACTTTTCTAATGTTCTATTCACCTCCTTAACTTCTTTCTTGTTTATTTTGTGGTTAGATTTATCTAGTTCAGAGAGGGGGAGGTTGAGGTCCCCCACTAGTATAGTTTTGCTGTCTATTTCTTCCTGTAACTCCCTGAACTTCTCCTCTAAGAATTTGGATGCTATACCATTTGGTGCATATATGTAAGCATCTATTTCTTCCAACCAGTCTTCATATGGCATCAACTCAAGGCTCTTCTTCATTCTGATTTTCTTCCACTGGTTTGTTCTTCAGTTTATCAATGGCCCTCCTTTCTCTGGAAATTAGAACTGGACACAGCACTCTAGATGGGGTCTGATCATGGCAGAGGACTACCAAACTCTCACCTTCTCATATTTATATGCTTTATCCTTAATGCAGCCTAAGATGCTATTAGTTTTCTTTGCTTCTATATCACATTTGAGTCAAATTTAACTTGTGGTCTACTATAACCTCCAGATCTTCTCCAGACAGATTTTGATCTACCCACTCCCTCCCCATTTTTGTATTGACTTAGTCCCAACCCCACCTCCTCCACTACCAGTGCCTTCCCTCTGAGACTATCTTCTGTGTACCCTGCTGTTCCGATGTTGTCTGTCTCAGAATTCAAGCACCTTCAGGGCAGGGGAAGTGTTTTTTGCTTTTTTGTGTATCTTAAGTATTTAGCATAGTGCCTGGCATATAAGAGGCACATAATAAGAATAACAAAAAAAAACCTGAATGTACCAGGAATTTGTATAGTATCTCTGTTCTTAGTCAAGGAGGTTTTTTTAATTAATTAAATTATTATATTTATTAATTAAACACATTACTTATTAATTAAAATTTACTAATATTTTATTAATTATACTTAGCAGAAAAGCAAGTATCTTTTTTCTTTTTAAAATTTTATTTATTTGTTTGTTTTTAGTTTTCAGCATTTACTTCTATAAGATTTTTGAGTTTTAAATTTTTTCCTCCTCCTTAAGACAGTGTGCAATCTGATACAGGCTATACATGTACAACCATATTAAACTTTAGTCATGTTGTAAAAAAGAATTAGAATCAAATGGAAAAACCACAAAAAAGGAGAGAGAGAGAGAGAGAGAGAGAGAGAGAGAGAGAGAGAGAGAGAGAATAGTATGCTTCAATCTGCATTCAGATTCCGTAGTTCTTTCTCTGGATGTGGATAGAATTTTCCATCATGAGTCTGTTGGAATTGTCTTAGATCCTTCTATTGCTGAGAATAATTAAGCCTATCAAAGTTGGTAATGACACAATGTTGCTTTTGCTATGCACAATATTCTCCTGGTTCTGCTCACCTCACTCAGCATCAGTTCATGTAAGTCTTTCCAGATTTTTCTGAAGGCCCCCTGCTCATCATTTTCTATGGAACAATAGTATCACATTACATTCATATACCACAATTTGTCAGCCATTCCTCAATTGATGAGCATCCCCTCAGTTTCTAATTCTTGGCCACCACAAAAAGAGCTGCTATAAATATTTTGGTATATGTGGGTCCTTTTCCCATTTTTATGATTTCTTTGGGATACAGACATAGAAGTGGGTCAAAGGTATGCACAGTTTTATAGCTCTGTGGGCATAATTTCAAAGTGCTTTCCAGAATGGTTGCATCAGTTCACAACTCAATCAAAAATGCATTAGTGTTCCAATTTTCCACATCTTCTCCAACATTTATCATTTTCCTGTTTTATCATGTTAGCTAATCTGATAGGTATGAGGTGGTACCTGAGAGTTGTTTTAATTTGAATTTCTATAATCAATAATGATTTAGAGAATTTTTTTCATATGACTATAGATAGCTTTAATTTCGTCATCTGAAAACTGCCTGTTCATATCCTTTGACCATTTATCAGTTGGGGGTTGACTTGTACTCTTATAAATTTGACTTAGTTCTCTATATATTTTAGAAATGAGGCCTTTATCAGAGACACCAGTTGTAAAAAATGTTTCCCATCTTTCTGCTTCCTTTCTAATCTTGGTTACACTGACTTTGTGCAAAAACTTTTTTAGCTTAATGTAATCAAAATTATCCATTTCACATTTCATAATGTTCTCTAGCTCTTGCTTGGTCATAAATTCTTCATTCTCCACAGATCTGACAAGTAAGCTATTCTTTGCTCTCCTAATTTGCTTATAGTCTTACCCTTTATATCTAAATTATGTACCCATTTTGACCTTATCTTGGTATACGGTGTAAGATGTTGGTCTATGCCTAGTTTCTGCCATACTATTTTCCGGGTTTCCCAAGTTTCTGTTAAATAATGAGTTCTTATCCCAGAAGCTGGAGTTCTTTGGTTTTTCAAACGATAGTCATTGCCTGCTGTGTCTTATGTAACTGACCAATTCCACTGATTCACCAATCTTTTTCTTAGCCACAACCAAGTAGTTTTGATGATGGTTGCTTCATAATACAGTTTTATATCTGGTATGGCTAGGCCACCTTCCCTTGCAGTTCTTTTCATTATTTCCCTTGATATTCTGGACCTTTTGTTCTTCCAGATGAATTTAGTTATTATTGTTCTAGCTCTATAAAATAATTATTTGGTAGTTGGATTGGTATGGCACTAAATAAGTAAATTAGTTTAGGTAGAATTGTCATTTTTATTAAATTAGCTCAGCATATTCATGAGCAACTGATATTTTTCTAATTATTTAAATCTGACTTTATTTGTGTGAAAAGTGTTTTGTAATTGTGTTCATATAGTTCCTGTGCTTATCTGGCAAGTAGATTTCCAAATATTTTATGTTGTCTACAAGACAAGCATCTTTTAAAGCAATCATTGAACTAATCTGGAGATGCAAAAGCAAAGCAGGGAAAACAGTTTCTGTGCTCAAGGTACTTACATTCTGAGAGGGAGAGAGAGAGAGAGAGAGAGAGAGAGAGAGAGAGAGAGAGAGAGAGGGAGAGAGAGAGAGAGAGAGAGAGAGAGAGAGAGAGAGAGAGAGAGAGAGAGAGAGAGAGGAGAGGAGAGGAGAGGAGAGGAGAGG
>NW_020949772.1:3254511-3261490 GCF_900497805.2 Vombatus ursinus
GAAGAGAAGAGAAGAGAAGAGAAGAGAAGAGAAGAGAAGAGAAGAGAAGAGAAGAGAAGAGAAGAGAAGAGGGTAGGGGAAAGGAGGGGAGAGAAGGGGAGAGGAGGGAGAGAGAGAATGCAAAGTATTTGGGGAAGGAGTATACAAGTTATTGAGGGGATCAAGAAAGGCTGCATGCAGGAGGTAATTCATGACCTGAGTCTTAAAGGAAGCCAGGGAAACTAGGAGTCAGAGATGAGGAGATAAAACATTTCAAGTACAGGGGACAGTCAGAACGAAGGCACAGAGATGGAAGATGTATTCTGTATGAGGAGTATTGTGTATGAAGAATAGCAAGGGGACCAGTGTAGCCTCCTTGGTTAATAGAGTAAATGAAGGGCAATAGCATATAAATAGGCTGAAAAGGAAGAAAGTCCTCAGATGGTGATGAGCTGTAAAAGCCAAACAGGGAAGTTTATATTTTGAGTTGAACATCTGTCCAATTTACCTAATTGTGTAATAAAAGAAAAAAGAATTACATTTATAGGCAGTGGCACTGAAGGTTCATAGGGAATATCTCCAATCTTGGTTTCTAAGCAGGGGAAGAAGAAGGATAGTTTGGGACCCCAAACATCCCTGTGCCCCAGAGGCCATCTATAGATAAAAAATGTATCTGGGTCACTTGGAATATAGCACAAGAGTCAAAAAAAACAGCGTGTCCTTTTTGGATGACTTAGCTCTTGAATGTGAGGATTCACTTACCAGCCAGGAAGGCAATGGTACTGATTCTAGTAACCTCCAAGAGGGAGGAAACCAAGTAGGCAAAGAAACTATTCAGGATAATAATTCTTGGAAAAGTTCATGACTAGGCTTGGGCACCCAACTAGATGTGGAGGAGGGGAAATAATAACAATACTTGCTATTTTCGTAGTGCCAGAAAGTTTACACAACATTTTTTTCACTTGTTTTATAAATATGTATTATGTCTTCTCCTCATTGCACTCTAATAGAATTTTTTAAAGCTCACAATAACTGCAAACAAACTGACATTTTGGCTACATCCAGATATTCATTTCTCATTCTGGAGTATAAGTCCACTGTGGCTGTGGCAGATAGCAGGTAACTACATAACATTTTAGATGGCAGCTAGGTGGCACAGTGGCTTGAGTCCTGGATTTGGAGTCAGGAAGACATGAGTTCAAATCTGGCCTTAGACAGCAGATGTATGATGCTGGACAAGTCATTTATCTTCTGTCTATCTCAATTTCCTCATTTGCAAAATGGGGGTAATAATAGCACTTACCTCACAGGGTTGTTGTGAGGATCAAAGGAGATAATATTTGTGAAGGACTTTATAAACCTTAAAGCACTGTGTAAAAGCTAAGTATTATTATCTCATCACAATAGCTTGAAAGGTCAGACAGAGATCATCTAACTAGAAGAGGAGAAGGAAGAAGAGGAGAAGAAGGAGAAGGAGAAGAAGAAGGAGATGAAAGAGGAGAACGAGGAGATTTGGCATTTATGTAGAGCTTTAGGGTATACAAAGCACTTTACAAATATTTGATCTTTCCAACCCTAGAAGATAGGTACTATTAAGATACCCATTGTACAGATGAGGTAACTGAAGCAGACAAAGGTTAAGTGACTTGCCCAGGGTTGTCTCTCTTCCAGTCATTGAAGTCCAGTGACAAGACAAAAGTCAAGATGACTGGTGATGGCCAAGGATGCAGCAGATGACCCTGGTGTCTTCAGTGACTTACCAAGCTCCGAGTGCTCGACGGCAGCTGCTTTAGCCACCTTATTGGACATTAGAACAAATTGTTCTCATCTGCCCATTCCACTGGAGGAGTCTTCACATGCTTGAGTAGACATCCCTCTAACTCACCAACAGGTTTGAGGCCCATCAATTTCCCTTAACTCAGTTTAGCCCATCTGTTGAGAAGGTTTTACTGAGATGTGACAGGTGCATGTGCTACAGCTTTCTGGAGCCACAGGTGAGAGTTGAGTGACAGGTGGACACCAAAGGTCAATAATCAGCCTGAAAAAGAGTCAGATCAGAGGTGCTAGACCCCCCTCCCTGAAAACCCCATACAGCCCTCATTTACAATACAAGCAAAAAGAAGGCTTGTCCAGTCCTCAAGTAGATTACATTCTAACGGGAGAAGACAACACATAAATAAAGAGCAGAATTTGAGCCAACAGAGGAATGAAGGATGGCTCAAAATGGATATTCTTGGAGGAACTCACCAATGGGAGAGAGATTTCCCACAGCAAGAAGCCAAAGGGGCTAAGAACTTCCAGTGTGAGAAGGCAGTTGAGGAATAGTGGCAAAGTTCAGAGCCAGAAAAAGAGGAGGGAGATGAAAATGAGACCAGGCTATAAAATGGCCAAGTCAAAATTAGTAACTCCTTTCAATGAAATTTTTGGACAAAGAACTTGGACCTTTTGTTTCATTCTGTTTTGTTTCCATTTATATTTTTGTTGTTATAAAAAGCATTTATTGTCCTAAAGGTTTCTTCTCTTGTAATTTTTATAGAGTAAGAATCTGATTCAGAAAATCTGATGCTGCATCAAAGTTCCCAACTATGCAAGGGTAACACTTGGGCTTTTGTTGGGATTTTCCCTGAATCCACATTCAAATCATGTTTGGATCTGAATTCAGAGAACCTAGCTTCTCATATAGATTTTGCTGCTTTCTGATTATGTGACTTGGTAGAAATTGCTTCCCCTCTCTGAGACCCAGTTTCCTTATCTATAAAAAGGAAGGTATTATAATGGATGACTTTCTGGTTCTAGGTCTCTGATCCTATGATGAATCAATTGGTGATCATTCATTCCGTACCTATTATGTGCCAGGAGGCAGCTAGGTGACACCATAGTGCACAGAGCACTGGGCCTATAATCAGGAACACCTGAGTTCAAATCCAGACTCAGACACTCACTACCTATATGACACTGGGCTAGTCACTTCACCCTGTTTGCCTCAGTTTCCTTACCTGTAAAATGAGCTGGAGAAGGAAACGGCAAACCACTCCAGCATCTTTGCCAAGAAAACACCATATGGCATCACAAAGAGTCAGATACAACAACAACCATGTGTCAGGCACTAGGGATTCAAACACAAAAATTCCTGTTCCTGCCCTCAAGGAACTTATACTCTATCAGGAAATGGATAGCTGATATCTAAAGCAGCCAAGTCATAATATTAACAGCTACCTAGTTCTAAAATCCTAGCATACACTGATTCCCCCTTGCTCGTTTTTTCTATATGCTTTCACACTTCTAATGGAAATCAGTGTTTCTTTAAAACACCTTAAGAACCTCTGGCATTTACCCAAATCATAATTAATGTGCCGTGTTCAGCCAAGGACAGCGTTCACCTAATTTTTTTGGTGCATGTGTTGGAATAATAGAAGATAACGAAGAGCTAGAACTTCATTGAAGAAAAAATGGATTTTGACAATTCCCCAGAAACAAAATCGGGAAATGTGCACACAAAGCCTCAGACGCTGCACTCTCTGAGCACCACGTGAGAGGGAGAGAAGGGAAAGTCACACTACAATAAATAGGGAATGTAATGTAATAGGCTGATTTTTTCCCCTAGAGTAAAAACCTCAGTTGAAAGAGCTCTAATTAATTCTGAGGAGATGACAAATGGTCAAGGCAAAGCTGATGGCAGTGGCCGTGATGCTTGACACTCTAATGCGACTTAGGGAAAGCTTGTCAAACCAAGGTTGGGCTCATTTATTTGGCTTCTATGCTTGCCTAAATGGGCTAGAAATAGAAGTTTCCAGAAATACACAAGGGCCCTAAAGAAAAAGGGGAAGGGGCATGGATTTCAAGCTAGTAATTCCCATTCTGTGAGGATTCAGTCAGTAAATTAAAGGAAGATCCAACAATTTGATTAAATTTGAGAGCCATCTTACTAGATGCAAAGCAACAGGTACATATGCAGCACAACCTCCATGTACCAGGGGTGGGCATTGCCATTGTCTCTTCGCCTGAGGGAATCAGCCCTGGTCATTCACCTGAGAGGAGATGGGAAGGGGAAAAGTCAATAGGAATATTCAACCCAGATTGTACCCACATGTCATGCCAACTATACACAGCCTTCAAAGAGTAGAGGCTGGACTTGGAATCTGGAAGAACTGGGTTCAAATGCCATCTCTGATCCTCACTAGTTGTGTGACTTGGGCAAAACACTTATTCTCTCTGAGCCTTGGTTTTCTGATCTGAAAAATGGGGATACTAACTCCTACAGTTCCCACTTTACAGAGTGGTTTATGAAGTTAAAAGGAGATAATGTTAAGCATTTCATAAACTTTCAAGATAGAAGATAAACATATATATGCACCTATACATAATAATTAGTATGAATATGATCTCATTCTTTTCATCTTTTGGGGGAGATGATATTCAGATAGAAATAGACTTGGGACAAGTCCTGCTCTAATTGTTCATATTTTAGAGAGAGACATGGTGTAGTGGATATTGGGCTGGCTTCAGAATCAGGAAGACCTGGGTTCACATCCAACCTCTGAAGCACACTGACTTTGTGACTCTAAGCAAACCACTTGCCTCTCAGTGCTGAAGGTAATTATCTGAGATTACGCATTTCAGAGAGAGGGATAGATTATGAGTGTGTGTGTGTGTGTGTGTGTGTGTGTGTGTTTGCCTTTCAATACTGTAGCCCTGAAGTAGGTGCTGAAGGTATGAAAATAAAATGAGAAATAATCCTGGCCTCTAAGCGGCTTATTCTTATAATAAATCTGCATGCTACAGACACCCAAACTATCCTTAGTTGTTCAACCAGTTACCTGTTTTGAAATTAGTATATTATCAGAGATTTAAAAAAAACAAATCTGTTGCCTGTGATCACCTGGACTTGACACTGAGTTATAAAAATTACGAAGATTGTTCATTGATGTTATCCCTATCAAAACTCATAACCTCTAAATTATAGAATGAGAACTTTGCATAATAAAGAAGTCTTGTAGAAGAAATCAGAACCATGTGGGACCAGCATGAGATACATAGTATCCCTGTGACTCTGTTTCCCACTTTCAAAAAGATACTTTTGATGAGCCTATAGAAGATGAGCTTATAGCGCAAAACTTTTGTTCAATTAAAAAAAAGGACTCTGAAATGGTCTGTAGAACTTTACATGGGAATAAGGACTAGAATTGTCATTTCATTAATATAAAGAACTCATCGTTGCACAAGATAAAATCAGCACTGAAACTCTCATCTCTTCGGCACTCCCTGCCCCTGGAGGCATCCCATCCTCTGATTAGAGAAAATGGAGGGTAGATATTGAGGAGCTCCTCCCAGATTTTCTACCATTTAAGGAGAGCACCCAAGAATTCACCTCATCATTTCCCACCCAGCAAATTTCCTGGATTTCATAATCTCCAGAACCTCATCATTGTGCAAGATCAATTCAACTCTGAAACTCTCATTTCCCTAGATGATTTCCCACCCAATAATTCCTTCTTCCCCTATTGCTTTTAGCTTCTTTTTATGTGTTGTCTTCCCCATTTGATTATGAGCTCCTTGAGGGCAGGGACTGTCATGTCTCTTCTCATTCCTAGTATATAGCACAGTGCCTGACACATCATAATTTAGTAATTTTTTCTTACTTAGTAATTTTTTATTGGTTCTGACCAAAGCAGGCTAGCATGCTCTCTGAAACGTATAATCTTAGAGAATTACCTAGAATACTTAGAGTTTGCATGGCTTGCCTAAAGTCACAAAGTCAGTATGTTTCAGAGGCGGGACTTGAACCCCAATCTTCCAGATTCTGAGGCCAGCTCAATATCCACTATACCATGCCTGCCTCTAAAGCATGAACTATAATACAGTCAGAGCAGGACTTGTCCCAAGGTTGTTTCTATCTATCATCAAAAAAGATGAAAAGAATGAGCTCATACTTGCATTAATAACAATGAAAATGGCAGCGATAGCAATTGCTATCAGAGATGACAAAAAGGTTATCCTTAAGAAGCTAAAATGTATCTATCAATGCAATACTGGTTAAAAAAAATGGCTCCTAACAAGACATGACGTGGTAACTAGAATTACATATCAGAAGCATGCTCTCCTTTATAAACTAACATATGACAAATCCTTATGCTACAAACTTTGAAATACACTAGAAAATCCAACAAAGCAGCAGTATTGAAAAAAGAGCATCAGTTCAGACATTTTTCAGTCAGGTTTGATCATTTGTGACCCCATTTGGGATTTTCTTGGCAGAGATTCTGGAGTCATTTGCCATTTCCTTCTCCAGCTGATTTTAGAGATGAGGAAACTGAGGAAAACAGGGTTAAATAACTTGCCCAGGGTCACACAGCTAGTAAGTGTCTGAGTTTGAACTCAGGTCTTCCTGACTCCAGACCTGGCATTCTCTCTGTTGTGCCACCTAGCTCCCCATAGAACATCATCACAGACAAAATTGTGGTCTGTAATCACCTGGACATATCACTGATGCATACAAATTTAAGAACTTACAGACTTGAATTTGAACTCAAGAGATTCCAACCTCTGATTCTCATTATATCTGTAACCACGCAGGAAGACTCATCTTCCTGAGTTCAAATCTGGCCTCAGACACTTGCTAGCTGTGTGAGCCTGGACAAGTCACTTCTCTCTTTTGCCTCAGTTTCCTCACGTGTAAAATGAGCTGGAGAAGGAAATGGCAAACCACTCCAGTATCTCTGCCAAGAAAACCCCATAAAGGGTCATGGAGAGTCAGACATGCCTGAAAACCAACTCAGCAACAACATGCCTTGAGAAGTGTCCTCATTTCTGTTGGTCATCCTTCATTTTCTTTTCTTTCTTCTTTTTCTTCTTTTTCTTTGTTTTTCTTTGTTTTCTTTTTTCTTTTCTTTTCTTTTTTTTTTTCTAGGCAATTGGGGTTAAGTGACTTGCCCAGGGTCACACAGCTAGTAAGCGTCAAGTGTTTGGTCTGAGGTCACATTTGAACTCAAGTCCTCCTGAC
>NW_020949772.1:3261500-3351055 GCF_900497805.2 Vombatus ursinus
GTCAAGTGTTTGGTCTGAGGTCACATTTGAACTCAAGTCCTCCTGACTTCAGGGCTGGTGCACTATCCACTGCATCACCTATGTGTCCCCATCCTTCATTTTCAAAGAAGACTGAGGACATCACAATAGGTGATGTCTCAACTTGCTCGTGAATTGGATTTAAGTGAAGCAGAGTGGCACAAAGTGATCAGCCTCATTTCTAATATAAAGGCAATATTACCTGGAGTTACCTCACTAAGTCGTTCTGAGTCTCAAAGAAGCCGCTGTAGAGAAAGTACAATGTTAATTATTGTTATGTTTACTATTATTTCCTACCTGGGGCATCAGGAGAGTCCTCTTGTCGAGCACTACAGTGCATGACTTGTCACTTTAGGGAAATAAAGCATGATTTCCCAAATCTGGGTCTACTTAATACTTAGTTACCTATTTCCTTATTAAGACTTTGGCTAAATCACTATGACTGAATCCATTATGGGACTGAATCCACAAAGGAGACAATCTTTTGTCTATAGCTTGCCGTCTGGTGTGTGTGTGTGTGTGTGTGTGTGTTTAATCTTGAGCTAAGAGGGACCTTACATATCATTGGACCCAATGACCCTAATTTGATATTTGATACCACTGAAGCCTGTGGAAGGGGGGGTGAAGTTGTTATTAAGGTATCTTTAGCTCCCCCATCATCCCTTAAAATGTCAGATGTGACAATTGACGTTCTCTGGCTGTGTGGATGACCATGTTAAAAGAATCAATCAACATACAGTTATTAAATATCTATTTCATGTTAGTCACTGGACTAGGTACTGGAGAAAAAAATCCCTTCCCTCAAGGAGCTTACATTCTATTTGCAAAGGTAAAGAAAATGTACATAGTTGGGCATTTATACAATCACAATATAAATATCAGATGATTTTGGAGGGAGAGGTACTAGCACCTGTGGCAAGGGAATAAGATGATGTAGAAGGCAATATTTGAGATGAATTTGAGAAACTAGAAAATAGTGAAGAACTACGCCCATCCCATCTGCATCCAACTACCTTGAGAAGAGAGGAATGGTTCCCAAATGGGTCATGAGATTAAGTGGGGTGATTTCTCTTCTTCAATTGGGATAGAGTCCTCTTGGTGCTTGATCCTTGAAAAATCATGTGGACTGGATTGAGAGAGAAGCTTCTGTACTTTAAATAAGGCTTAGGTTCTCCTCATTCCTAACTGAATCCATCTACTGACAGAATTTCTAATCTAAATAAGCATTGTCTTCTCCTTAAGGGAAGAGATGAAGAGCCTATGTGATTGTAAGCATGAGATCTCATATGAGCAAAGCAATAGATGAGGTCATACGTGCTTTTGGAATGCTTGCATATATTTTCCTCATTCCTGGAATATTCTTTTTTCTCCCTACAAAAACCCGAGAAGTCCATATGGCCCCATGTTCAGAGTCTCCAATTGGCCTGTGAGAGGTACCAATTCATTTTCCAGGTTATCCTCTTTCCAGAAATAATTGCTTTTCACATTTGTGATCACAGCTAACATTATTTTCATTACATAGAAGTCATTTTTGGAAGATTTGAAAATGCATTGTTAGATTAGTAGTTCATAACATAGCCCATGTGCTTCCTAGTTCAAATTAAATTAAATCGGTAAAATCATTACTTAGCTAAGAATCTTGGTTGGTTAGTTGTTGTTCTTTGTTCCTGAAGAAGACAAAAATGACATCACTACGATAGAGTCAAGTTCCAGTGTGTCCAACAGAGGCTGATTAGGCCAATATGAGCTCAGAATGCTCTACCACCAGTCAGGCAGAAATAGTTCAGATATATATATGTGTGTGTGTGTATGTCTGTATATATGTATGTGTGTATATGTATGTATATATATGTATATATGCTTGTATATGTGTATTTATATATATCTATAGATATAGATATAGATATATATAAACATTTGGAGTGGAGATGGCTCTTAATTTGTGCATCTCATGTTTCTTTTGAGCTACCACAATTCTTCACTCATCAAGAATAGCACCTTCTTTGATGAACTCCATGAGGGGCATTCTTTTGCCAATACCTCTCTTGTCATATTCATGTCAATTCAAAAGTTCTTTAAAGAGATTCTGAGAGTGTCCTTGTGTCACTTCTTCTGACCACTTATCTAGTCATGTATGACCATATATGCTGATGGTCTCTGTGAAAGTTCTCTGGCAAAAAAAAAGGGTAATTATTTTGGGGGTTTAGCTTTTTAAGTATATGTAACTAAAAATCCCAGGATTTCTGATTCACAACAGATCATTTTTTGGCAGGCAGAAGCAGTATTGTCAATGGCTGGTGGAGGTTGGGCATCTCTCCTATTCTAGAAAGCTACTAAGAAAGTAATTCCCCAAAGTCACCCACATGGTAAGTTGCAGAGTTGAACCTCCATCTTCCAATCCCAAATCTCATATTCTTTCCTCCTTGCCATCTTCTCCATATCTTTGAAAAGAGGATTATAACAGACATGTTTCATTCAGTTGGTAAGAGTCCAAAGTACTAATCCATCCTTGAGAACTGGCTTCTCTTAAAGAAACATGTTGTTTCACAATACCAAACTCTTTTTGTTGTTCAGTCATTTCAATTGTGTCTGACATTTGTGATCCCATTTGGGGCTTTCTTGGCAAAGATACTGGAGTGGCTTGCCATTTCCTTCTCCAGCTCATTTTACAGATGAGGAAACCAAAGCAAATAAGGTTAAATGACTTGCCCAGGGTCACACAACTAGTAAGTGTCTGAAGCTAGATTTGAACTCAGAAAGATGAGTCTTTCTGACTCTTGGGGCTCTACTCTTCAACTCTTCTATTAAATTCTGCCCTTCAGACATATGGCAAAGGGTCTTAGTGAAAAGGTTTGGATAATTTCATCCATACTCTACTGACAGTGAAAAAGAATTTTTTTTTATTATGAAATAATTATGATAGCAACTTCTGGTCTTCTGAGAAAATTCTGAAACAGGTTTTTAACATGAAGCACATCTTTAATTCCAAGACTACTCACCAAAACAAATCAAAATGGTACCAGACACTATTTTTTTCCTTAAAACAAGCCCCTTAGTAAAGTTAATGATCACTTCAAGGGTACCATTAAGATCATAGATCAGAGAAAAATAGATTTATAGTTAGAAGGCACCTTAGAGGTCATTGAATCCAAGACCCTTATTTTACAGATCTAATATCCAACATTTATTAAAAACCTACTATGTACGAAGGCACTGCGCTAAGCTCTAGGGATACAATTAATGAGAAAGATAGTCCCTGCCTTAGGAGCTTAAAAGAAGGAGATAAAAATCCAGTGGGGGAGCCAACACACAGGAGGAGGCAGGAACATAGTGAGGAGGACACCAAGCGATAGCCAGTGTACAGAGGTATCTCTTTCTGTGGACCTGAAACTAGGCAGAGCAGCAGATGCAGAGGACAGTCCAATGCCTATCCTCAATAAAGAAAGGAGGAATTGGGTATTCTGCCCTGCAGGCCTCCAATCTGAGGGGAAAGAAACTGATGGAAGTGGTGTCAGTCAAGGCTTGTATTGGCATTATGGTGACGAGATTAGAGGTGATGAGCTTAGCATGGGAATAACTTCTTGTTCTGTGGAGTGGAAACTAGGCAGTTGAAACCAGATGGGGAAACTGAGAAGATCAAATCCTGTATCGAACACTTGCTAGCCCTTTGACACTGGGCAGGTCACTGAACCTATCTGGGCTTTAGTTTCTTCATTTACAAAATGAAGAGGTTGAATTTCATGGTTTCTTAGGCCCCTTTCTGTTGTGATTCTTTGATCCCATGACCCTCTGGTCTTCCACTATACCACAAGCTCTGCCATTGGGTATTTTCTGGCTCTCCCCACACCCCAATGATAAGGGCTACAACAGATAAGCACATCAACCAGGCTCTGTTTCACGTTCCAAGGACTTTGCTTTGAATGGAAACGCCACCCAGAAATTATCACCAGCTGTTCAGGGCTCCTTTCTGGTAATGGGCACTTGGCTTTCATTTATGTAACTTGAAGCTCAGCATTAAAGGGGTGTAAAAAATAATGCCCATCTCTTATAGTGCAATTACACTAAAACAGAGGCAGTGCTCCTGGGGCCGGGAGCCTGGCAGAACACTCCGACTCCCCGCTGAGTCCACATGGAGCCTGAGATTAAAATGGCAGCCAATGCAGAGAGATCTCCTTGCTGCTTGTTATCCTTTTAAAATATCTTACTCAGATGAAATTCATCTCCTAACCCATACTTGAATGCCTAGATTCCCACTGACTTGCTCAAAAGAGCAAATAAAAAAATCTGAAATGACTGGCAAAAATGGCAGCTACCGCAGTAGCTGCTCCTGATAAACAGCTTCATCAACTCAAAGTGGGGCCTGTCTCAATGGCGTGTCTTCTAAAAAGAAGTTCACCTGTTGTGGGGTAGAGAAGTATTTTAAGCACCTCCAGTATGGCTCTTAAGATTGGCGGCTAATGGACAGACTTCAGGACGTGGAGTCAGGAAGACAAGTTTAAATACTGCCTCAGATACTGGCCGCAGGATCTTGGGCAAATTACTTAGTTCTCTGAGCCTCAGTTGCCCCATTTGTAAAATGAAGGGATTGTATTCAATGGCCTTTAAGTGGTCTTCTGGCCATCAATATATGATCCTATAATTCATGTTCGAGAGTAGTAGGGCTAAAGAGAGTAGGCCTGGTTTTGGAGTCAGTCGTGAGTGAACACCTCTCCTCTGTCACTAGCAATCAATCAACAAGTATCTTATTATGCACATGCTCAGTGTCAGGCACTGTGCTAAGTGGTAGAAGTGCAAAGAAGAATCACAGACAAACTCACAAGAAGTATTCTAATACTACCTGAGCACCTGTGTAAGTGACCTCATTTGCCAGGGTTTCAGTTTCTTCATCTGTAAAACAGAGGGGCAGCTAGGTGGCACCGTAGTACATAGAGCACCTGGCCTGGAGTCAGGAAGACTCATGTTCCTGAGTTCAAATCTAGCCTCAGACACTTACTAACTGTGTGACCCTGGGCAAGTCACTTAACCTTGTTTACCCCAGTTTCCTCATCTGTAAAATGAACTGGAGAAGGAAATGGCAAACTACTCCAGTATCTTTGCTAAGAAAACCCCAAATGGGGTCACAAATAGTTGGACACAACTGAAAAAACAACTGAACCGAAAAACAGAGGGAGTTGGATGAGGTTATGTCTAATGTTTCTCCCAAATTTAAATCTCTAATACCTCCTTTCATAAATAAGGAAGTTGAGATCTTAGATAATTAAAGTGACTTGTCCAAGGTCACACAGGGAGTAAGCCAGTAAAAGTGGAATTGACAGTGAGGTTTTCTGATTCCACTGCCCTCATTCTTTCTACTCCATCATAGGTCTTTGGCTTCAAAATAGTTGATCACATTTTGATTTTCAAAGTGCTTTCTTTACTTCAAGTGTCTATAATAAAAGGTACATAGTAGGTGCTAAATAAATGGAAGCTGAATTGAATTGAGGAAATTCAAAACACAATTGGTCATGAGTCAATAAGTATATCAATACCAGTGGGTGGTACTGAAAATTCTGGATTATTTCAACACCAAAAAAAGACTCTACAACTCTATTGAGTCTAACTTCTTTTTCCTTAAATAAATCAGTCAATCAAGAAGCACTTATTAAGTGCTTTCTATGTACAAAGCAAAGCACTGTGCTAGGTGCTAGGGGTATAAAGACAATGATGACAAATACCCATATAAAGACAGACAGAAAAAGATGTAAATAGAATTCATACATGGTAGTTAAATGCATGGTGTTGTTCAGTCATTTCAGTTGAGTCCAACTCTTCATGACTTCATTCGGAGTTCTCTCGCCAAAGATACCAGAGTGGTTTGCCATTTCCTTCTCCACATTACTTGACAGATGGGGAAACTGAGGCAAACAGGGTTAAGTGACTTGCTAGGGCTACAAAACTAGTAAGTGTCTGAGGCCAAATTCAAAATCATAAAGATGAGCCTTCCTGATTCCAAACCCAGTGCTCTATCCATTGCACCACTTAGCTGCAAGTCCATGTAGAAATTAGTGCTTATGATGCATTTTGAAAGAAGAGAGGAAGTCTACAACCATGTCCCATCCTACCTCTCCAGCCTCAACACACAATCCAAGGGGTAAAGTGATTTGCCCATGGTGACCCAGCTAGTGAGTTTCTGAATCCAGACCTCTACAGTCTGAGTCCAATCCTCTAAACCATGCTGTCTCACAGTACCATGAATAGCTTTGTTCATTGCCTTCATAGATTTTATAAGGAGATGACAAGTACCTATATACGTATAGACAGAAAAAAGTACATAGAATTCATACAGGTAGTTAAATGCATGGTAGTTGTTGAGGAAGAGCACTAGCAGGTGAGTGAGTTCAGAAAAGTCTTCACGTAGAAGGTGGTGCTTATCTGCATTTTGAAGGAAGAGGAGGAGTCTATCAGGTAAAGCTGAGAAGGAAATAAATTCTGGGCATGGGGATAGCTAGGGCAAAGACATAGAAATGGAAATGGATAAGAAGCAGAGAGAAGGCCACTTTGGTTGGATTGTAAAGATAAGTGTAATGAGGCTGGAGAGATAGGCTAGGACATGGTTGTGAAAGGTTTTAACAGCCAAATAAGGAGTATATATTCATTCAGAGTTGATAGGGGAGGGATGGAGAAAACTAAGGCTTATTGAGTAGGGACATGACATGATCAAATTCTCACTTAGGAAAATCACTTTGTCAGTTATTTGAGGTATGGAGACCAATTAGGAAGCTGTTACCATAATCTGTGCAAGAGGATGATGAGGGCATGAACTAAGAAAGACATGGAAAGAAAGAGGTTGCATGGAAGCTCTGTTGTGGCTAAAGAAATGACAAGATTTGGTAACTGGTTAGATATGTGAAGTGTCAGGGATATCATCAAAGGTACAAAGCTTTTGGAATGGAATGATGATCATGTCTTTGATGGAAGTATCAAAGATTGGAAGAAAAGAGATGGCTAGAGAAGAAAATAGTATCTCCAAGACTTATCTTTTGAAATATCCCAAAGGCAAAAGGACTGAAGTTCAGGGGAGAGAATCAGGTTGGATATACAGATCTTTGAATCATCAGCTCAAGAATCACAATCCACCCAATTGTGATCACCCAATCACAAAGCACAATGGGCTAAATTGAAACAAATGAGGAAGGAGAGGCTGGGAATGTGGAAATATTTTTCTTGGCATTTGGGTGAGAAAGTGGAGAATATGGAATGACTTGAGGGGACATTGGGGTCTAGTAAAGATTTTTTGAGTGTGGGGGACACTTGGGAATTTTTTAAGGCAATAAGACAGGACTCAGTGAATGGGGAGAGGTTGAAAATTAGAAAGAGGGGGTGATTGATGTTGCATTTTGCTGGAGAAAATGGGAAGGAATGGGGTCAAAAGTACATGAAGAAGGGTTGTCAAGAAGAAAGATGATCTCAATGTCAGAGAATGGGGGTAAAGAGAAAAGAGTAGAGGATGCTGTCAAGAGGTTTTGCAATAAAGAGAAGGAGTGAAGAGGGACTTCAAGTTAAATAGTCTCAGTGTTCTCAGTAAGAAGAAAGGTGGTCATCTAACAGAGAGAGTGGAGGTGTGGGAAGTTTGAGGAGAAAAGAGAAGCTTTGGAAGTGAAATAGGGAATCAATTAAGGGGACATAAAGAGATTATCTTGCTGCAGTGATGATTCAGTTGAAGTCATGAATTTCTATTATACCCCATCAGCATAATTGTCTGATATCTTCCAGGTCTGTTCAACAGCATATGAATAGGAATATAGGAGGTGGATTGTGAGAGTAATCCATGATTTTGTTTTGGCAAGGGTCATCAGACAAGGGCATAAAGGATTCCAGAGTAGAGCATGGTATACTGAATTGGCTAACTATAGGGTCAATGTTGGAGAGAGAGGAAAATAAAGTCTGTTTCACTGACAAAGTATTTCCTTAATTTATTTTTTTTTAATTTTTGGAATGCAACAAATATTTTCATGACATAGTATAATTTAAAAAGATGATTACACATGAAACTGCGAATCTATTATGTACAGCTTGCTATTCCTTTTAAATATATAATAAAATTATTGAGTAAATTTCTTTTTTTCTTTTATTTTTATTTTCCCTTCTCCCCTTCATCCTAGAAATGGTTACCATTAGACACAAATATATGTGCTGTATGTGTGTGTGTATGTGTGTATAAAATTATTCTATATATACTTCTATTTACCAGTTCTTTCTCTGGATACAGACAGTATCTCTTCATTCATACTTTATTGTTAATTTGGGTATTTATAATAGTCAGACTTATTCACTCAAAGTTGTTCTTAAAACAATATTGCTGTTACTGTATACAATGTTCTCTTAATTCTGTTCATTTCACAAAGCACTGAAGAATGTAAGGATAAGAAGTCTCAATTGAGGCAGAAGAATGATTTTAGGTGGGCGAAGGTGGAGGCAGAAGTAGTATGATACAAGGATTTGGTCAGATAGAGGAATGTCAGAGTTTCTAATTAGGGAAGTGGAACACATAGGTAATGGTGACCAACTTGTGACCAAATTTGTTGTGACCTATTTGTTGCTGAGATGCAATGAAGGAATAGGTCATGGGATTTAAGGATTTTGAGGAATTAGGTGGCTAGGGAGCTTGAGGAAGAATCAGTGTGGATATTGAAGTCCTCTAGTATGGCAGCAGGAGTTGGGGATGAGAAGATGATGAGTGCTAAAATCCTTGAGAAAGGAGGGAAGATAATCTGATGAGTAGTATAAAACAACCTCCATAATCTAGAATTGAAGGGAAATGTTTGATACTATGAATGTCAAAGGAGATGTTGCTGAATAATGGTAGCCAAGAGAAAATCTGGGAATGGCATTTGGGAGCAAGGAGTATCCCAACTCTTCTTATAGAGCCATTGTGTCAAGAGATTTTGGTGAAGGTGCAGAAACTGGTGCAAAGGGACATCAGAGATATAAGATAGTTAGCAGCAAGGTCTCAGAGAAGGCTAATAGACAAAATGAGTATAAGAGAAAATAATTTCCCAGGATTCTTTACCATTTTAGAAAGGCAGATAGGGCAGATAGCTGATAATTTCTCAACCAGAGTCATTCCTCTAGATTTCATCATGCCTTTGTTCCAAGTACCTTCCTTCTCACCCTACATCCCCTTTCTCAGCTTCTTTTTATATGTTGTCCTCCCCATTAGAATGTAAGCTCCCTGAGGGCAGGGTCTGTCTTTTGCCTTTTGTATTCCCGATGTTTAACACAATGCGTGGCACATAGTAGATGATTAATAAATGTTTATCAAATGATTGAAAATGGTCTAGGATAAAGGAAATTTGTTCACTATGGAACAAGAATTCAAGATGGCACAATGGAAGTGATGGACATGGATAAGACAGGCTTGAAGAGAATAGAGATGAGAGAATAGAAAGTAGGAACCGGGAAAGTATTCTCCTATGTGGCCAGTGCTTGATTAATAGAAGGTTAAGGGAGAGAAAGAGGTGGGAAAGAATTGCTCGTTTATGTGTATAAATATTTAATAAACATAATTAAAATATTCAATATAAATATTTAATAAATATAATTTATTAAATACCTACTATGTGCCATAGAAGCAGTAGTGGGTGACAGATATTATAAAATTCAGTCTCCAAGTGGTGTTTTATTGAACAAAGGCCATTCTCACCAGCTTGTTCTAGGGTGGGGGAATGGATGGTAGGTGGGGTGAGGTGCTACAGTAGGGTTAGTGGAGAACACAGGTACTAGATCAGTTCAGGCTAATGCTGCTCCTCCTCTGGGATGTGATGGGGAGGGGCAAGGAGGAATGGCAGTTGGGATGTAGTATTAGTTTAGTTGTATCCTCCAGGCCAGCAGATGATGCTGAGCAGTGCTGCTGGGCTGGATCTAGGCCTGGCAGAAGGCCCTTCTTGATGCTGTGGATACTTATGCTCCCTCCACCATTGCTGCCACCCCTGCTGCAGCCACACCTGCTCTTCCTCTTCTAAGGTGACCACAGGAGGGACAAGAAAGTGCAATGGTCTAGATGTGATGGGGCCCTGGACTAGGTCTGGGTCTTAGGGCTTCTAGGCTTGGTACTGTTCCAGAAAGCTAACTTCTTAAGGTCTATGGTTCTCCCTGGTCATTGTTTGGGGTTTATTTTTTCAAAGTTTTGGGGTTTTTCTTTAACCTAAAAAATCTCAGGTGGGCTATAAATTGTCATGCTCAGTCATCTCATAGCTTTGGTGTTATATTTATTTCTAAAGAAACACAGATCTTCTAGGTGGCTTAGTGGATGAGCATTGGACCTAAAGTCAGGAAAGACCTGAATTCAAATTCAATCACAGAAGCTTGCTAGCTGTGTGGCCCTGCACGAGTCACTTCACCCCTTTCTGCCTCAGTTGCTTCATCTATAAAATGGAGATGATAATAGCACCTATCTCCTGGGGTTGTTGTGATGCTAAAATGGGATACTATTTGTAAAGCACTTTACACACCTTAAAATGCTATATAAGTTACGATTTTTGTATTAATATTATTATCATTATTTTCTTTCCATTTAATTAATCACCACAAGTTTATTAAGTACCCATTATGAGCCAGGCACTGTGCTAAGCTCTGGGGTTACAAAGACAAAAATAAAACAATCTCCATCATCAAGGACCTTATATTCTATTAGGGGAGGGGGTAAAAAGGAAGGAACAAAAGTGCCCAGATAGGTAGATACAAAATGTTGCCCATTCTCAGATCTTTAGTGAACACCCCTAGTCTGAGAGACCAGCTCCATGAACTGGGGAGACCTTGCCAATGAGCCCCAGGCTGCATCAATATCAGTACCCTCTCTCTTTTTTTTGTCTCCCACCATATCATCATTCAGGGTTGCTGAGATAGAACATTTCCTTGCATCCTGACAATCCAAAGCTGCCGTTAGAGAGATGTCACCACAGCAGATGCAGGAGCTTATCTCTGGATAGTTGTATTGGGGCCAGATCTGTGCCTCGAAATCCACATAAACACAATTTCACGCACTTTCAATTTATCTGCAGTGCTATTGAATGCTGGGTGGTGCAGTGGATAGAGTGCCAGGCCTGGAATCAGGAGGACCTGATTTCAAATGTGGCCTCAGACGCTTACTAACGGTATGGCCCTGGGGAAGTCACCTAACCCTGTTTGCCTCAGTTTCCTCATCTGCAAAACGAGCTGGAGAAAGAAATGACAAATCACTCCAGCATCTTTGCCAAGAAAACCCCGAATGGGGTCACGAAGGGTCAGACAAGACTGAAATTACTCAACAGTAGCTGTCATTTTCATTGTGAAAGGTCTCCCTTTCCCTAGCTGAAGTTGCTGTTACCTTGGGATAAAACCTTTTGGGGGATTTTTCATCCTTTTTTTACAAAATAATAAGATTGACAGCTAAAAGCAACCTTCCCAATCATCTAGTTCTACTTTATTTGGAGTCAGGAAGCCCTGTGTTCAAATCCTGCCTGAAACACCTGCTAAGCTATGTGACCATGCAGCAAGCCACTTAACATTACTTGATCTCAGTTTCTCCCTCCTTAAAATGAAGATGAAAATACCAGTACTACCTACCTCACTGGATTGTTATGCAGCTCAAATGCAGATGATGGACATTAAGCAGTTTGCAAACTTTAAAGTATTATGCAAATAACAGTATTATATTTTTCTAACTCCTGACCCAGAGTACCTCCAGAGTTTTGGTTTCATACACACTGAATCTGATCTTGGGGCTCTGATTTCAAAAGGGTCAGTTTCTCTCTAGCCTATTCCCTTTACTAGAATTTGTTGTTCAGTTGTTTTTCAGTCATATCCAACCCTTGGTGACCCTATTTGGGGTTTTCTTGGCAGAGATACTGGAATGTTTGTCATTTCCTTCTCTGGCTCATTTTACAGATGAAGAAACTGAGGCAAACAGTGTTAAGTGACTTGCCCCAGGCCACATAGCTGATAGGTATCTGAGGCCAAGTTTGAATTTAGGAAAATGAGTCTTCCCAGCCCCAGGCCTAGCAGTCTATCCACTCTGCCACCTAACTGGAATTACTCTAAGAAAAAATCTCTTTTATATATTTATTAATCACTAAGCATTTGTTAAGGACCTACTATGTACCCTGTGCTGTGTGAGGCACTAGAAATGCAAAGATAGAAAGAAAAGAAAGCCCTTGTCCTCAGAGAGCCTAGAGTCCACACAGGGAAACAACATACATGTATAAGTTTATACAAAACAAGTACTTGGGGGAAGACACTAATATCTGGGGAGTGAATTTGCATTTGAGCAATCCCCTTTCCAAGAGCCCTTCCCTCAGGCCACACATAAAGACAAGTCTACCAATGCCGTGTTTCTACAGCAAAGTGCTAACAATTGCTCTGGGGCAGAAAGGGGTAGCAGTGGCGAAGATAAATCTTTTCTTAGAACTATAGAGTTTGAATGCAGATCGAAGCATACTGTTTGCTATTTTTTCTTCTGTTGTGTTTTGTTTCCTCTTTCTGGTGGTTCCTCCAATTGGTTCTAATTCTTACAACATCACTAATGTGAAAATATGTTTAATAGGAATGTATATATAGAGCCTATGTCAGATTGCATGCTGTCTTGGGGAGGGAGGTGGGGAGGGAGGGGAAGAAAAATTTAAAACTTAAAAGCTTATAGAAGTAATTGTTGATAATTCAAAATAAATAAATTAATAATAATAATAATAATAAAAGAAATCTTTTCTTGCCTCTCACTCCCAATTGTTATCCAAAAGAACGTGTAAGGGGGAAAAACAAAGAGGAAATCTTTAAGGTAAGAGAGTGAGGAAGATCAATTGAATTACTCTTTTAAATTAGGGGAACAGTAACATATTTTCAGTCAGTCAATTATCAGGAGGGGACCCCAGTCTCTAAAACCCAATTAGTCTCTGAAGCACAATGGCACTTTAGGTATGTCCACACTACATTGGGATAATCCTTCCAGATAATGGTCCTTTCCCTGTAATCTCATTCTATTGTTTTGAGGAACTGATTACCTACACTAAATTATTATCATGATTGATAAGAAATCATATGACATAATATCATATGACATCATGGGATACAATGCAATACAATACATATAACAAAATATAATATAGCATAATGTAATATAGCATAGCATGATATGATATGATATGTACAATATGATATGATATTCTATGATATGATTAATATGATATAATAGATGGTGGTAAGTGGTGGTGGTGGTGGGTGATGACAGTGATATAGAGTAGGAAATTAAAACCCAGAAAAAGGGAAGAGCTCTTCCAATATCATATAGATCATGAGTAGCAGAATCAAAATTTCACCTATGGCCTCTGCCTCCCACATCTTTACTGTGTGCAAAATCTGGCATTACTTTCACTCCCTACATTTTCCTCTAGCTCAGTATAATAATCATACCGAATGCAAAGTGAGGTTTCTTACTAGGTCACACTGGGAATAGGTAGAAATAATCAACTCCATCACTCATACTGTCAATACAGGTTCTGATTCAAAAGTCAGATCAACATCAACTCCTATCTGCCTGCTTTAGGGGTATGCAGTTGGGACATCACTCCTCCCTTGAGTGACCCTTCATTCTGGGACAAAAAAGAGGTTATATTCCTCTCCAGCAAGATAGAAATGGATTGCATAGCTGGTGTTTTTAGCCTGGGGCCCATATGATAGAGATGTCCCCATGGCATGGAAAAATATAGACAAGCCTTGAGATTTAGGCGAGGGATTTTATCTCTACAAGGTAACATCTTCCTTTGCTTGTCCTTAAATAGGGAATCTCAAAGGACAAGACAGGAGCTAGAGGAAACTGATTCTGGTGAAACAGAAATGGACTTTTCCAGGATGACCACTCTCCATGCTTTAGCCAAACTGCCCTATTTCTTGTTCTCCTGTGGACAGCATTCCTTCTATTACCTCTGTGAGAGGTTCATAAGTTGTCTGCCATGACCTCTACCTCTTGGAACTCCTAGCGTCCTGTGAGCCTCAGCTCAAAGGCCACCACCTGTAAGAGCTCTTCCCTGATTCTCCCAGGGCTCCCTACTCCAAAATTTCTTTTTGTATCTATTTCTTATGCAGGGTATCTCAGGGCACGAGCCTTAAGAGCTTAAATGAAGAGATTTAATAGCTTTAAGCTGCCAAGACTACTGGCACACAGTGTCTATTATGAATTTCCTTCCCTTTGAACATGTTCTATTACTCCAGTAGAATGTAAGCTTCTTAAGGACAGGGACTATTTTGCTTTTTGCCTTTTTGGTCCCAGCACCTAGCATGTAAAAAAGTGCTTAACAAATCAATCAATTAACAGGCCTTTATTAAGCACCTTCTATGTACCAGGAACTGTGCCAAACTCTGGGCATACAAAAAAAAAAAAGAAAAAAATAAGAAAGTCTTCCTCAAGGCATTTATAGTCTAATGAGAAAGATAATATGTACATATATAGGAATAGACAAGATACATAGAAAGTAAATACAAGGCAGCCTTAGGGGGAAGGCACTGGAAGCTGGGGGGACTGGGAAAGAGGGAAACACAGCACTGGAGGGGAGGAGACAAAGCCAGAGATGCCAAGGGGCAGATATGGGGCAGGAGAACATTCCAGACATGAGCAACAGCCCCTCAAAAGACACAGGGAAAGGAGGTTGAATGGTGTGTATGAGGAACAATTAAGAAGGCCAGTCTGGCAGCTAACATTTCCATAATGCTTTAAAGTTTTCAAAGCTCTTGACATATATTATCTCATTTCATCGACACAACAACCTTGGAAGACAAGGGCTTTACTTGGTGGAGAAGAGTAACACATAATAAGACTAGAAATGTAAGACAGGGTCAGATTTTGCAAAACTATAAGTTACAAAGTACTTTGTATTTGATCCTGGAAGTAAGAAGGGGTCCTTATAATTTATTGAGTAAGGGGGTAAAATGGTTAAACCTGCACTTTAGGAAAATTACTTTGACAGCTATGTGAGAGATTCATTGGGGTGCGAGTGAGTTTTGAGGTGAGGAGACTAATTAGGAGGCTACCATAATCATCCAGGCAAGAGGGGATGAAGTTCCAGAACTAGGGTGGTAGTTGAGTGAGTGGAAAGAAGGAAATATATGTGAGACATGATATGGAGAAATAAATTACAAAGTTTGGCAACTTATTGGATATGTGGGGTAAATGAGGGTGAGAAGTCAAGCGTGGTACTCAGTTGAGTTGTTTTTCAGTCATATCTGACTCTGACCCCATTTGGGGTTTTCTTGGCAAAGATAGTGGAATGGTTTGCCATTTCCTTCTCCAGCTCATTTTACAGATGAGGAAACTAAGGTCAACAGGGTTGAGTGATTTGCCCAGGGTCACACAGCTAATAAGTGTCTGAGACCAGATTTGAATTCAGCAGGATGAGTCTTCTTGACTTCAGGCCTGGCACTCTATGCACTATGGCATCACCTAGCTGCCCAAGTATCACACATGATACCAACCTTATGAACGTGGGTGACTACAAGAGTAATGCCTGCAAAAGTAATAGGGAACTTTAGGGAAAAGTGAGGGTTTGAGAATACAAGATAATGAGTTCTGTTCTGAACATGCTGAGTTTGAAATACCTATGAGGAATCTATTTCAAATGTCCAATAGGCACTTCATTATGCAGGACTGCAACTAGGAGAGAGACCAGGGCGTCAAGTCAATGGTGTCAAATGCTGCAGAGATGTCAAGAAGGATGAGGATTAAGACAGTGGTGGAGGACATTGTCCTTCATTCTAATTTTTTGTTTTTGTTTTTGTTTTTTGATTAGGCAATGGGGTTAAGTGACTTGCCCAGGGTCACACAGCTAGTAAGTGTTATGTGTCTGAGGTCAGATTTGAACTCAGGTCCTCCTGAATCCAGGGCCAGTGCTCTATCCACTGTGCCACCTAGCTGCGCCCATTGTCCTTCATTCTCAAAGAGGACAAATGACATCACTGTCGGGGTCATTGTACAGTGTGTCCAACTGTGGTTGATCAGACCAGTATGATCTTGGGAGCTTCTACCAGAGGTCAGGCCCAAATAGTCCATATACATTTTTGGGATAGAAATGTCTCTTAATTTGCCTATCTCATGTTTCTTTTGGGCTACTGCAATTCTGCTTCACTCACAGAGCCTTTTTTGATACAGCAGTCTATGCAGGGTGGTCCTTTGCCAGTGTCTCCCATGTCATGCAACTGATTTTCCCCACTTCTTCAGAGTTTCAACTAAGTGATGAGATTGGAAGCCAACTTGCAGAGTATTTAAAAGAGAGGCACCAAATGTGATGGTTTATTTAAGGAATTTACCTGAGAATGTGAAGAAAGATACAGGATGATAGCTATCAGGGATGGTAAGGTCTACTGCTTATTATTTAAGGATGGGGGAAACTTGAGTATGTTTGTAGATAGCCAAGAAGGAAATAATAGGTAGAGAGAGACAGAAGATTGAAGGAGGAAAATAGTGACGAGTCATAGATTTACTCAAATATAGAAATCTAAGTACCAGCCCTTTCAGACCAGGTTGAAATAGAGTAACATTAGAATATCATAGGATCATAGAATGTAAGAATGTAAGAGACCTTCAAAGCCATGCTCTCATTTTACAGATGAAGAAATTAAGGCTCAGAGAGAGTCAGTGACTTACACAAAGTCATATAGGAAATAGAAGTTGAAATCAAAATTTAAACCCCGGTGCTCTGCCTCCAAATTCAGCACACTCCACTCATCACACTTCCTTCAGGTATTACATAGGGAGGTGAAGAATACTGATACTCAGATTCTCAACTTATAATAGAAAAGGTAGCAATGCCATCCATTCTAAAGCCCTTTGCAAGTCTACCAAACTTTCTTGCATGCATCATCTTCTTTAAGCCTTACAATAGTCCAGGAAAGAGGCAAGAAAGAAGGTTTGAGTAAACCCCACAACCACTGTCCTGTTGAAGCTACAGACTTTCCAGCAACACATAAGTTTCCAGTAATACCACCCCAGATAATTTTGTTTCCAGCTACATCACCTCTAATGACTTGGATGGCTCCATTTCCAATAATGTCTCTTCTGATGAATTCATTTCCATTACTGTCTTGGACAACTTACATTTATAACATGATTTTAAAATGTTTTCTCATGTTTTATGGATTTCTTCCCCTTTGGTACAATTAAGTATGGGCCTCTTTCATTTGCTTCTAACCATTTCTTTAATGTTAAAAAAAGAGAGCCATGAAAGGAATTACTACCTTCATTTTCCCAATAATGTGAAGACTAATGCAGGAAGTACCTCGATCTGCCCAAGGTCACACAGCTGCTAACTGGCATAGCTGGGTTTGGAGAAAGAGGGCAGGAGAGAACCACACTCTTGTGGTTTCTATCCCAGGCTTCATCCCACCACCCCATGCTGCCTCACAATGGGAAGCGAGACGGAAACCAAAAATAGGGCCCTCCAAAGACGTTGCCCATTTTCCCAGTTGCTCAACACACACTGATTGAGCACAGATGCTTGTGTAATGACGATGAATTGAGCAGATTCGCAGTGCCTGTCATGGCAGTCAATCAAGTGGTCTTTCATCAGCCCAGTGACTTCTCACATGCCAGCAGAAACAGCAGAGGGCTTTCCCTGGCTCCAAGGAATTAAGTATGTTTCTTCATTAAAGCATGTGGAATATACTAAGGAGAAATAAATGCACTCTGAAGGGATGTAGTTGTCCTTTCACCTATGAAGCTCAATGGATCATTTACAAACACTCTATTTAGCCCCTTAGTGCCCTAAGAGGCTGGAATTATTATCTTCACTGTACACAAGGATGTAAACTGGGAGATTAACTGTTTCCCTAACCTCCCACTGTGAGTCCGTAATGGTCCTGACTCTTGCTAGCCCCAGGTCTCTTGTTCTAAGCAGTATAAAGATCTGCTCTTCCTTGAACCATAAAATTCATACTTTAAAGCCAAGTGCATTGGCAGTTTGCCAGTCATGTGAATTTCTGTGTATCCACTTTCCGCAAGAAGTTGACATCCATAGTTGGGCTCATCTGCAATGTAAGATTGCACCAGGAAGAGGGGAGGGGTGGTAGATCACACTCAGGTCTTGAATATTTAATCCAAGCAATTTCCTACTTGGCATTCTACCCTCTATTCCATAGGAGGTAGGGAAGTGAATGATTAAGCTGAGATACCACAAGGACAGATGCTGATTAGCTAGGGTAAAGGCCAAGGCTGAAAGCTGAAGTGGCAAGGTGAGCAGGAGAATATGGAGAACCCTGAGTCTGGTCTTAATCTGTGCACCTGTGGTCCTGCCCTTGACAGACTAGAATACAGGCCTGGATCAAGAGAGATGGAATTTAGTTGAGAAATTTGAAGCCTTGCCCTTGAGTTCAAAAACTCTACTTTCTAAGGAAAGCAAGGTTATGCAACAGTTTGTCTTTAAAGGATCTGGGCTTTTCATAAAGATTTCCATGATCAGCCTCAGTCCCTCTCCTGAACTCAAGTGCCACATTGCCAACTGTCTATTGGAAATCTACAATTGGATTCCCATAGGTATCCTGAACTCAACAGTCTGACTCCATCTTACCTTCTGAGGTTTATTGCACGCTGCTTTCCATCATATAACCTATGTTCTAGTCAAAATAGTACGCTTACTGTTGCCCTCAACATGATAATCTGTTTCCAGTCTCCTTCCCTTCATACTGGCTGTACATGCCTGGAATGCACTCCCTTCTCACTTTCATGTCATTGAAACTTTTGCTTTCCTAAAAATTCAGTCCAAGTATCACCTTCTACAAAAAGTATGCTTGTTAGTGCTCACCACCCAATAAGTTATTCAATCTATACTTTGCATTCAATTATCTATGAGCACATGGTTTCCCCAAGTTGTAATGTGTGCTTCTTGGGGGCAGAGGCTATTTCATTTCTATATTTCTAGTTCCTTTAACAGACACAATGCCTGGCACATAGCAGGTACTAAAATTATTTAATTGAATGAGTCAATAGTCCCCAAAAATGGCAGTCAAAAAAAGCTAGTGGCATTTGGGATCCTGTGCCTAGACTAGGGAGTCATCATCACTCTTCACTCTTCCCTAGTCAGCCACATTTGGAGTATTGTGATTGGCTCTTAAAATACCTTTTAGGAAGCATATTGGTAAAGGGGAGAGTATCAAGAGAAGGACAACCAGGATGGCGAAGGACCTTCAGTACATGGCTTAGGAGAATCATTTGAGGTTGTTTAACCTAAATAAGAGAAGAATCAGGGTGTAGTGGCTT
The DNA here is from genome assembly GCF_900497805.2 of Vombatus ursinus. Classification (NCBI taxonomy): domain Eukaryota; kingdom Metazoa; phylum Chordata; class Mammalia; order Diprotodontia; family Vombatidae; genus Vombatus; species Vombatus ursinus. Next base: position 3,280,771 of record NW_020949772.1, read on the forward strand.
AATCATTTTTTTCAAGCATTTGAAAGCCTATCGTATGTGGAACACGGTCTTCACTCTGTCTCTAAACGCTGAGAACTGAGGCTATCACTCCCTTTCTTGTTCTACAGAGACTCCAAGCCCAGCTCTCTATCTGCTGTGCCACCTAGCTGCCTCGAGTTAGGCCCCTCCCAGGCTTTGAGTGTATATCCAGTGATGGACCGCATGTATTATCAGCAGCCTCTGTATATTCCCCAGGGATTCTTCTTGGCTTGCCCACTAGGCAATGATTTTTTTCTGACCCTGGGCAAGGCACTTATCTTTGATTTACTTCATTTTGCTCAACTGTAAAATGGGGATAATAATCAATGAAGTATTTGTTAAATAATAAAAGCACTTAGCAAAGTGCCTGGCACATAGTAGGTACTATATAAATTCTTTTTCTCCTTCCTTTCCCTATTCTTCCTGGGTCAGACCACATCTGAAGTATTGCATTCAATTCTCTGCACCACGGTTTAGGGTTAAGATTGCCTTACATCGCCAAATAGGATGGGGAGGAGCTTCTTGCCCAGACGGTGGTTGATCAAGATGCCTCTCTACAATCCCTTCTAACTCCAGATCTGTGAATTCTGAGAGAGAGATTGAACTAAAAGGTGACTGAAGTCCTCCTATTCTGCGATTTCTCCAGTCTATGATTTAGTTCCAAGCTGATACCTACTCAAGGAACCTACATAATATTCATCTGATAAGTGAAGTAGCTAAAGGATAGTTCTGATGATAATCGCTTTCTCAAAGGAATGACACAATGGGGAAAGGGGTCATATTTTCTATGAGCCACAAGCAACTAATGAGGGCTTAAATTGGGTTCCTGGATCTATCAGCTGTCCCAGTCTGGATTCATTAAGAAAACTGAAAGATTATTTACATTAAAAAAAGGAAATGGCCACACAGAATCACAGAATTTCAGAGCTGGAAGTCTCTGGGGCCTGTACCAGAACAAGAATTCCCTCTACAACACACTGAGCAAGTCATCATTCAGCCTTTGCATGAAGACCTCTAATGAGGGGGAGCCCTCTACTATTTAAGGCAGCTCATTCCATTGTTGGGGACCCCTAGTTTTGAGGAGATTTCTCTTATATATGACTTCTAAAAATTCACTTTATTGATATATTTTATCATGTTGCTTACATTTCCATCATATTTTCCCCCTTCCCCTTCTGAAAGAGCCATCTCAGATAATTACAAAATATATTTTTAAAGAAATAAAAAGTGGAAAAAGAGAAAAGATATAAATTTGAAAAATCACCAAAATATGAAATGCAATGTTTCACATTCATGGACTTCCCATGTAGAGGGTTAGGGGAGGGGTATCTTCTCTTTTCTTGTAGTCACTTTTGTTCTTTTGAATTTTGCCACATTCATTTTTGCTTCATTTCATGGTTGCTGTTCTTTCCATTTCCATTGTTGTAGACATTGTGCATACTGTTTTCTTGACCTAGCTTACTTCACTCTGCAACAGTTCATAAAAGTCTTTTCTTGCTTCTCTATTCACCATGTCAATCATTTCTTACAGCGCGGCAATAGTTCATTACACTCATGTACTACAATTTGTTTAGCCCTTCTCTAATCAAAAGGCATCTATTTTGTCTCCAATTCTTTGTTACTAGAAAAATTCCATTATAATATTTGGCATATATGAGGAATTTCTTCTTATCAATGACTTCTTTAGGATATATTCCTAGTGGCAGAAACTCTGAGTCAAATCTTATGGACATTTTAGGCTATTTAATTGCATATATTTAAATTGCTTTTCAAAATGTTTATACTGATTGACAGCTCTACCAACAATGCACTCGTGTGCCTATCTTCCCACAACTCCTCCAACGTTGACCATTGCCATCTTTTGTCATATTTTCCAATTTGCTGGTTTAAAGTGAAACTATATGTGTGTATAAATGTATACATATATACACACATATACATATATACAGATACACATATGTGCATACACATTAATAAAAATTTAAGACAAAATTATAAATACATATGAACTATATATATGTGATAGATGTATATGTACACATATATCAGTATATATAAATTAGTGCAATCATTTCGGAAAGCAATTTGGACATATGCAAATACATATACATATACACATATATACACATACACACTGAGTCAAATTTAAGACAAAATTTTATTTATATATATTGTACACACATATATGTATATATGCATATATATATATCTTGTCCAATCTTATATACATATATATGTACGTGCATATATACTAGTATATATACTATATATGTACATACAAATCATTGCAACCATTTTGAAAAGCAATGTGGTTGTATTCAAATTTATATGAATATACACACATACACATATACACATTGAGTCCAATTTAAGACAAATTTATTCATATACACATTGAGACAAATTTAAGATAAAATAATATTTATGTAACATATATATGTATATGTATGAATCAGTACAACCATCTTGGAAAGCAATCTACACCTGCAAATACATACGTATATATGTGCATATAGAGATAGAAATACAGTCTTAAATTTGTCTTTATGCAAATTCCCTTTGTTTATTTCAGTTCTGGCCTCTGGGATCAAGCATTATAATCTCTTATCCCTGTACAATTAAAAGAACATTGGATCTGAAGTCAGAACGCCTGAAACTGAATCTTGTCTCTGCCACTTGCTAACTTAAGTGACTTTGGGTGAGTCACTTAATATACTGTATCTCAGTATTCTCATCTGTCAAATGAGGGGGTTGGAATGAATGGAAAGGGACCATCAGAGGTCCCTTCCAGTTCTAAATCTGTGATCCTACAATCCTATGATCATTCACATAATAGCTCATCAAATACCTGAAAAGAACTACCATGCCCCACCCCTGGCCCAGCCTTCACCGCTTCAGGCTAAGCATCCTTAGTTCCTTCAACTGATCTACTGTCTATTCTTCTCTGGGCTTTGATCTAGTTTGTCCATGTTCTTCCTAAGCTGTGGTGCCCGGAACTGAATACAATACACCAGATGAGACCTAACCAGGGCAGAGAAAATGGGTCTATTAACTCTTTCCTCCTGGACACTATGTAACTATTTATGTAACTCTTTTGGAATTTCTGAAAACTAACCACTGTGCCCAGGTATTTAGTTTCTACATATTATGATTAATGAAAATGCAATAAAACTTTGTTAAATTCAAGTTCATTCATTTAGAACATGTAGTAGGTCAGCCTGCTCTGGAAATTAGTTTACTTTGAAAGACCCATGAAAGAAAAACTTGCTGAACAAGGAACCAATTTTTGCTTTCTTACTCTAAGGGGGAACTCCCTAACTATTGGACCTGTCCAAAAGTGGAATGAGCTGCCTCACTGGGTAAAGGTTAGCCCTTACTTCTTTGGTACTTAGTACCTGTATGATCTTACGAAAAGTTGCTAAAACCTCTCAAAGACCTCAGTTTCCTCAACTGTAAAATGAGAATTATAAGGCATGACCTTTAAAATCTTCAGCAAACTGGTCAAATAAGAACTGGATCTATGATTTCATTGACATTGGGAACTCCCAGATGAGGAAAGTCCCTTTACCAAAGTAGATCAGCACATAGTCTGCAACTTTTCATTGTAGATAGTTGCCTAGAGAAGTTAGGTGACTTGTCCAAGGTTACACAGCAAGCAAGTACCAGAGACAAGATTAAAACCAAAGTCCCTAACTCTGAAGCCAGCTCTCTATCCACTAGACTACACTGCTATGCACCTATTATGTCATAAAGGTTTTCAAGCAGAGGCTGAATGACTTCGTGTGAGGGATATTGCAAAAAGATTCCAGTTGACCTTCAGGGTTTCTGAGGCCCCTCCCAACTCTAAGTTTCTGCCAAATGAGTTTAAGGCAGTAAATATTTATGAACTTCAAAGTTTTCTTTGGAGTACTAATTATAATGCTTTGGGTGGGGAGAAGAGAGGAGGGAGGACCTCTTGTGAGAAGGCTTGTGATTTAATTTGTGTATGGAACTCTCAGGGGAGAAATTCCCTCTATCTATGCCTTGGAATATCTCCTTCCTAATCACCAACTTATTAAAGTGGGAGGGGACCATCAAGACACCTACTTGGATAAATCTTATTGACTATTGTGTACTCCACCCAAATCCTTACCTGATTCCTTCTTGTGGGGCTGAGTTAACCCTATTAACTCAAGCTATGCCAGGTCCTAGCAAGTTAGAAATGTTTCAAAATACAGGTTGTATGTCTGCATATGTGTGCAAGGTCTAGCTGAGGTAAATAGGGAAAAGCACACCACATAGATGACTGAAGAGTAATCAATTCTTTGAACACAACAGCTCTTAAAGACCATCTAGTTGTAGGTTACAAATAATTGCATAAATGATTGTAGTACCCACAACCAAAAAATCCCAAATCCCCTCCTTGCCTGCCTCTCTCTCTCTGTGTCTTTCTCTCTCTCTCTCTCTCTCTCTCTCTCTCTCTCTCTCTCTCGATACATACACACATACATACACACATATATGTAGTAAACCTGAGGGGGGTAGCTAGGTGGCCCCATAGTGCGTAGAGTGCCCAGCCTAGAGTCAAGAAGACTCATCTTCCTGAGTTCAAATTTAGCTTCAGATACTTACTAGTTGTGTGACCATGGGCAAGTTATTTAACCCTGTTTGCCTCAGTTTCCTCATCTGTAAAATGAGTTGGAGAAGGAAATGACCAACTACTCTATTATCTTTGCCAAGAAAACCCAAAATGAGGATCAGAAAGAGTCAGAAATGACTGAACAACAACAAATAAACCTGAATTTTTTCATAAATATTGTCTATAATTTACATGGGTCCTGGTATAAGAGAATCATAAATGACATGAATATAGCTCTTTTAGGCTTACTAAGTATGTTACAGATCTTATCTTACTTACTTTTCACAGTAACCCCATGAGGTGGGTGCTATCATCATCCACAATTTCCAGATGATGAAGTTTAGGTTGCTATAAATAAAGTGATATGTGTAGGGTCCCAGACTTAAGTGTAATGACTGATGAAGAATTTGAATACAAAGCTGGATTTGGAGGCAGGAAAACCAGAGATTTGGAATTCACTTCTGATATTTATTAGCTTTATGACCCTGGTCAAAGTCACTTAACTTCTCAACACCCCCAGGAAACTCTGTAGGAATCTAAGTTACCTGTATAAATTTAGAGAGTCTCCATGTCAGGAGTTCCCCATAGTGGAAAAAAAAATATAGCACTGAACCCAAAATAAACCTGCAGTTCATAGGAAGCCTGGCATCCTAGTTAGAATAGGATTGGGAGCCAGGAAGACCTGGATTGAAAGGCTGTCTTCACCCTTCAGCACCTCAGACAGCTCCCAAGGACGTTCTACTAAATCACAGACAGGTAGCAGATTGCAGTACATGGAGGGAGCTCTCACACCAAGATTACTGCCTACTGAATCCTACAATTCAGAGTCTAGACTCTCTTCCAATTAGTCCAAATTTTGCAACATGCCATTTTCCCCCTGGAAAGCACCCATCCACTTACTTCCTTGAACCCTTCTCCTTAAAGCAAAGCAGATATCCTAAAAGCATTTATGTCACCTAGGTACTCAGAGATTTTAAGAGGATAAACTCTTTGTGAAGATGAAATCTTCTTTTGACTACTCTAGCTAAGGTTTATTCTGTAGAGTGAGAAGGCAACTTAATTCATCAAAAACTGCCTTTAAAATGGTGCTGTTAGAGTATCTCCTAATTGCAGTTTTCCTAAGCAAAGTTGCTGCTCCTGACAATTTTGCAAAGTCAAGGCCAAGCAGCTTGTCTGAATTTTGAGTTTTGTAGTGAGTTTTTTGTTGTTGTTGTGGTTGTTCTATTTTTTTTGTTCTGCCTATTGAGCGAATGCACATTTACAAAGAAATGAACAAACAGATGGCTCTCATTAGCACAAGAGAGCTTTAATCTTTTACACAAATTTTATTTTATTTTCCTTTTTGATGTTCATCAGTAAATCCTATGAAATAAAGACTTCATCCAAATAATTCAATTTCACAAGTTCCCAGCCATTAGGAAGGAGAAAGAGACTTGAGGTGGAACAATTCCTAGGCTCTAAGGGACACATTCCCTTACATTTCCCTGAAGTAGAAAGATAGCCACTGCTTGTCGGCTTTGGATGTGTCTACCCTTGCAACATTTTGAGCTGCCAGCACTTTGTTTAAAGCTGCACATGGCTAGATCAATCAAGTCCCTTTTGCCCTAAGTATAAGGGTAAAATGTTGACTGGCACGGCTCATTCCTTGATCTACAAGCAGAGACTGGATAATCATTCATCAGGTGTGTTATAGTGGGGACTCTTTTCATGTATGAGTTGAAATAGATGGACTCTGATGTCCCTTTCAACTTTCAAAATCTGTGATTTTGTGAATTCTGCCAACCCCTGTGCTTAGCCTTATCTACTATGACTGGTGCATTTGCCACAGGACCCAGCTCCTCTTATATACCTTACACAAAATTCTGTGTTTCTAACCTATATGGTCCATCCAGAACCAGTTTCCAGAAGCTGTTTTTCTAGTATTCAACTGCCTAGTCTTACTCTTGCCACTCCACTTTTATAAAGCAGTAAAAATAGGGTTCTGGGGTTCGGAACAAGAGGGGAAGACTGTCAGATAATGAGAAATGCCATACCATTGTTGTGCCCTGCCCTCTTTGCTTTTGCGCTTCACTCTAGCTATTTATTCACAGAGCAGAGATTACTCAATCAATAAATAGAGATTTATTAAATGCCTACTAGTGACAAACACTGTGCTAAGAAGTGGAGGTACAAAAGAGGTTAAAAGATAGACCCTGCCATCTAGGAGCTTACATTCTAATGGGGGAAACAACAAGCAAATAAATATATACAAAGCAAGTTATACACAGGATAAATAAGAAATCATTAACTGAAGGAAGGACTAGAATTAATATGGCTTCTTGAAGGCTGCCAGTAAAAGGTAGGATTTTAGTTGGGACTTAAAGGAAGTCAGGGAAGTCAGTAGGTTGACTGAAGGAGTGTTTATGGGAGGCAATGACTCTATTCCTTCTGATAAGATAGGGGACCACCACACCTTACCATCTGCCCTGTCTCTTTGCCTTGCAATCCCCCAGCCCTATTATCTGAACTATCTATGAAGCCTAAAAACCTCTAAGCCTTGCCATCTAGGCTGCAGCTGAATTTTCTTTTATGTGTTGTGTTCCCTAACCAAAATGTGAATCCTTTTGGGGTCCTTATGAGCTCTAGAAGCTACCCCCAGAGCCCTAAGTAGGAGCTTCCTAAGACTCCTAAGTAGGAGATTCTGGCAGGACCCCAGTCCTGAGGTATCAAATTTAGAATTGTGAGGATGCTGGAGTGGTCAGACCGTAAGAGAACCATGAGAGAATGGTGTCACAAAACCCATTCATTGGTCATTGCAATTATCAGAGTTCTATAGTTTTTCAGAGTCATTTTCTGATTATTATTATTATTTATTATTATTGTCACATCCCTCATTTTATAGATGAAGGACCTGCCTTAACCTAGAGAGGTTAAGTGACTTCATCCTAAATCTCACAGACTAGTAGTCTAGGATCCTGCTATGGTACCTCAGGCAAGGACTGTTTTCATGTGCCACACTGCTCTCTCCTTAGGTCAAAAATATCAGCAGAATAGCCTTCTGTGATGTGTCTGTGTACCTCTCATTCAACTCCCCCCTTTTTTAGTACCTGCCAGTACCAAGAATTAATGGAAGATGTGAGCAGGAGGGGGAGAAATCCAAAAGAGAATTGCTGAATTGAAAGTTCAAAACTAGGTCACTTCAATTTAATCCAGGTTTAGGCCACAGAATAGTGATTGTTTTTGTTTAAACCTTTCTAAGACACCAACAGTAATCACTAGGCACAAACATCTGGGGTGGGAATGAAGAAAATGCCCCTCCTGCCCTCTGATCACAGATGGCCATTTACAAAAATGAAATACTGGAGGGCTTTATGCTGTGATCAGAAAGATAATCCTTTGTTGTAGGAGGCAGTGTGGAGTAGTTAGGGCACTAAATTTGGAGTCAGGAACACCTGGGTTCAAATTCTATTTCTGATATTTCCTCTATGTGTGATCTGGATCAAAATGTTTTGACTGTCAGGGCTTCAATTTTCACATTTATAAAACGGCGATAATGCTCACAGTCCCCATTTCAAGAGGTTGTTACTATCAATTGTAAACTGATTCTAAGTCAAGAAGTATTTATTAAGCATCTATTGCATGCCAGACATTGTGCTAAGCCCCGGGGATCGACAAAAACACTTCCTGTCTATGAGGAATGAATGGTCTAAGGAAGGAGACAACATGCAGACAACTATGTACAGACAAGATACATACAAGATGAATTAGAGATAACAGAGGGGAAGCATCAGCATTAAGAGGGATTGGGAAAGGCTTCTTGCGGAAGGTGGGATTTTAGCTATGTGTTGTATAGTGTCATGTAACATTTGAGGTAATGTGTGTGTGTATGTATGCATGCATGTATGTATGTATGCATGTAAATCCAGAATATGCTTCATCCAGGGCCTCCTTGAAATGTAATCCAGTTTCTTGGTGCTTTCTAGGTCTGAATTTTCTTTAAATCATACCTCATGAACCCCTACCAATGTGCTAACTTTTACTAATCAGCCAGAGCACACACTTAGTCCAAATCAAAAGTATTTGATGAAGCACCACAGTGGCAAAGTAACAAAAGAACATTCTCTCCTAAAACTGAGAGTTCATTTTTTTCACCAACAGGAAAAAAAAACAGGAAAACTGAAAGTGCAAAGAGATGACACAAGTGGGAAAAGTCTGTAACCAGGACACAAGGGGAGGGGTGGACACACAAGCTGTATGTGTGTCCAGGACACAAAGGTGGAAAAATAAATTTTGCCTCTGTCATTGAAAAAATGAAGATGACCTACCAATGATATCTGCTGAGCTGATGTTCCACAGAGTATCACTTCCCACTACTACTTACCAAACATTGGTTCTGTAATGCTCCTAGATAGTTTTCGGCTTTCTTTAGATCTACCTAATATTCTGTCTTCCATTCACTGGGGAATGCTAGGGCAAGGCACTTCCCCTGAAGAGTAGGGCTACATATCTTTCATCTCACTCTACCATTTACTTTTGGAAATCAAGCTATCAATAGTCACATTAAAAATCCTCTAAATCACTAATAATTAAAGAAAGACAAATTAAAACAACTCTGAGGTACTACCTCACACCCATCAGATTGGCTATGACCAAAAAGGAAAATGACAAATGTTGGAGGAAATGTGGAAAAATTGGGATACTACTGTGCTGTTGGTGGAGTTGTGAAATGATCCAATCATTCTAGAGAGCAATTTGGAACTATGCCCAAAGGGCTATAAAACTATGAATACCCTTTAACCCAGCAGTACCACTACTAGGTCTATATTCCAAAGAGAGCAAAGAAAAAAAAAGAAAAGAACCCATGTGTACAAAAATATAGTAGCTCTTTTTGTGGTAATAAAGAATTGGAAATTGAAGAGATTCCCATCATTTTGGAAATGACTGAAAAAGTTGTTGTATATGATTGTGATGGAATACTATTGCGCTATAAGAAATGATGAGCAGGGCAGCTTCAGAAAAATGGGAAGACTTATATGAACTGATGCAAAGTGAAGTGAGCAAAAACAGATTATACACAGTAACAGCAATATTGTATGATGATCAACCGTGAATGACTTAGCTATTCTGATCAATACAATGATCCAAGACAATTCCAAAGGACTTATGATGAAAAATGCTACCCACTTACAAAGAAAGAGCTGATGGACACTGAATACAGATCAAAGCATATTTTTTACTTTATTTTTCTTGTGGTTTTTTTTGCAACATAGTTAATATGGAAATGTTTTCATGATTTTACATGTATAATTGATATCATATTTCTTTCCTTCACAATGGCTGGGAGAGGAGTTGGAGGGAGAGAATTGGATACTCAAACTTTTTTAAAAAAGCTGAATCCAAAATAGATAATGTAATAATTTTAAAAAATAAATAATATTATTTGTTATTTGTGATAGCTCTCTGGAAGAGGGAGGAGAAGAAATTGAGAATAATAATGATGATGTAAAAAGCAGAAGATATGAGTAAATAAAACACTTATTTTTAAAAAAAGAATATAAGCTTCTTGGGTTCAAGGACTAATTGATTTTTGTACTTATTATGCTCCTAGTACCTTGCAAGATACTTAGCGTATAATAGGCACTTAATAAATGCTATTTGTTCGCTTGATTGATGCAATTAAGGAAGGCTTCACTTCAGGGCTTTTTGCTGCTCTGCCCATCATTTACCATGGGATTGGAGGGTAATGCTGTAGTTAGTAACCCCCTCTTCTTTACTAGAAGAGCACAGGTCTCCCTAGTCAGCTCATTCAACCACTTGCTATAAATCCTTTCCCCTCAACCAGGCTGAATCAAAGAAGCTTGGCAAATGCCCAAGTTAATACTTGTTTTTACCTTGTCTCGCCTTTACTCTGTCTGTCAGCTCCCTCATTGGAACTAAGCTTCTATACCCATTTTAATTCTAAAGTTTGTTTTCATACCCCTCTCCTCCAATGAGGCAAGTATACCCAGGGCTCTACTTCCTCAAACAAAGAGCTGGTTAAAACTGAAGTGAGGACACTGCTTTTGACACCCCCTACCAATTCCTCTCCTGTGCCCTATGCAAATCACAAGGCATAAGCTGGTTGGAGAAGATGTAAAAAACTAGTGACCTATACCCTGCTTCCCCAACTACAAATTACTTACAAGACCCTCCTACTTATCTCTCAACATATGTTGAGTGCTCTGTAAACTTTAAAACCCTATACAAAAGTCAGAGATTAGTATTACTATTAGTGAGCCAGAACCAATGAGCTATTATTTGATTTTTGAGGAGATAGGACTTTTTCTACACATCAATGATTTTCTTCACTTAAAAGGAAAAAAAAAAACCTTGCTACTATTTTCTGAGCCCTACTAACTTGAATTGAAAATTAGACCTTGAAATTCCTCATCCTGTTATCAGATCTCAACCTAATAGATAAAAGGTCCTCCCAAAAGGAAAGATCCTCTTGAGCTTGGGAACAAAGTGGAGAGAAGCAATTAGGTGAATCACACGCTGTTTTAGCAAGAATTTTTTTTTTACAAGAGTAAACTGAGAAGAGCTTAACTTAAAGAAAGAAAGAAACTTGCCTTGCAATGGCAATCCCTCTCATGCCCAGAGACGATTCCAAAAGCTGGAGTAAGTGGAAAGCAAATTTTAAAAATGGGGAGGGGAAATAGAAAGAGCAAGGTTCCAATTAACATTATTGACTTTTCATTTTATGTGAGATCCGGGGAATTTAACAATGTACCTATTTCTGTTATGACAGCATTTGTCAGGCGAGTGCAGCTGCGAAGCACAGGATACCTGATTCTGACTGCACACTTGACACCAACTAGCAGCTCCGGGCCCATAACAAGGCCATATAAAAGGCATGTGAGACACCTTGGCCCCAGCTTTAGAACATCGGTTTCACTTTTATAGAGAGCTCCCGTTTTCAGAAAGCATTTATAGGTGATTTAAAAACCAAATGTGCACTCTCCGGGCAGAATCAAACAGGACACCAAGACACACAAAGGTATCCAGAGGCGAGATTTGTATTCTGACCACTTTAAAAGGACCTTGTCAGATCACTAGGGGGGATAAAGAAAATTTAAAGAAACACCTTTGCTAGTTCAATAATAATTCCTGGAGGCAGGAAAGAATTTCGTTTGCCTTCCTCCAGGGCGGTTTGTATATTCACTTGAAATGAAACATGTTCAACACTTGTTATGTTTGAGAGTTAACCATGATGCCGCTGATACCTTAGCAGTGATGAAAGAGAATCTGTGGTAGCTCTCTGTCCATGGACACTATCTTGGAAGGCAAACTCTTCTCCTAAGTTATATATCTGTGGACCCCAATGATTGCTTCTTTGCAATTAGTCTTGAAAATAGTAACACCTACCTCTCAGGGTTGTTGCATATATCATATGAGATATTTGTAAAGTTCTTAGCACTTAGCACTTGTGCCTAGTATATAGTAGGCACTCAGTAAATGATTTTTGTCTTGCCTTAAGCACCCACTATATGCCAGGCACTGTATGAGTCCTTGGGAATATAAAGACAATGAACAAAAGTAATCCTTATTCATGAAAAATTACATTATTCATTAGAAGAATTATTACATTCTAATGCAAAAAAACATAAGGAAGTATATACATATATGTATATGTGTATATGGATATATATATGTATACTTCCTTTTTGTGTATATGTATGTGTAAATATAGAATAAATATAAATGAAATAAATGCCAAGTATTTAAATATTATTCTCTTCATTCAGCTAAACTTGCATACTTGTTATTCCTCAATCCACCATTGCACCTCCTGTCTTATGCTCATCACACAAAAGGCCCCTACCTGCTTATTTCTTTACCTTCACCTCTTATAATCCCTAGCTTCCTTCAATGCTCAGTTTAGGTACCATCTCCTAAAAGAAGCCTTTTCTGACTACTGTAACTTCTAAAAGTCTTTCCTTCCTCAAATTTTATTGTACTTACTTATGTGCGTACATACCTTATTGCTCAGTAGAATGTAACATTGAGGTGTGTATTTTTACTAGTAAATCAGAAGACACAATAAAAAGTAAAGACATTTAATGGCATAATATAAGAAAAATATAAGAAAAGAAAAAAAATTCCCTTAAACCTGGTGTATACTCTCCCATAAATAAATATAATACTGATAGTAAGGATGGACACATGTACAGAACACATGTGGAGAGGCTCACACATAATCTTAATCCTAATCCGAACACAGGGAACATTTGTGACCAGGGCACATATGTGGCAGGGCACAAAATATAGGAAGCATGTCTGGTCAAGTCATGGGCATGTCTTACAAAGCAAGGCTGTCTTTGTATTCTTTTGATATTAACATACAACTCCTTCTAGGCCTGCTTCATGTTGTTCTCATGTAATTTCTGCCAAGTATTACTCCCTACTGGCCTCATGTGGTTGCTGCTGGGTGGTGTTCTTTTGATCCCACAATTCTATGCCTTCTCTAGCCTTAGGGCTGTGAAATTTCTCTATGCTACCAGTTTCTGGGCTACATATCTTTTCAGGGTGTCTTCTGACCCTTAGTTCCCTTACAAGAGTATGTAGTGACTAGAAAGCCTCTCCCAAATAACAGCATGATGGTATCACTTTAATTATGGTTAAGCCTTAGCTATTTTTGTGACTTTTTGTTTTTTTTTATTTTGATCAGGATTTGGTACATAGTCTGCCCCAAGCAGCTTGATACACAAGTGAATTTGAGCCTGAACAAAAGTTAAGAAGAGGAAGACCATTATTATCCAACCACCTGAAAGACATTTATGCCTTTATTATGTGTAAGTGGCCAGCAACAAGCTTCTCAGACTATGAGTAACCCTAAAGCATTAAAATGACACCAGAAATGAAGGCAGCTAACCACTTCTGGAGAATTCTGCTGAGACTAGGACACCACTATTTGGGATGCACATTGATAAGCTGGAGAATATCCAAAGGAGTGTAATCAGAGTGATGAAGGAATTTGACCTCATGTTATATTAGCATCAATTAAAGGAACTAGACATGTTTAGCTTGGAGAAGACAAAAGCCAAGAGGGAAAATGAGTGCTTCAAGTATCTAAAAGATTGTCATGTAGAAGAGGCTTTAGACTTGAACTATTTGGATCATAAGAGTAGAAATGAGAGCACTGGATGGAAGTTGCAAAGAGACAAAAAGGTTGATTTAAGAAAAAATTCCAACAAGGAGAATTACAAAAAAGTGAAATGGGCTACCATAGGAGGTGAATTATTCCACCTCATTGGGACTTTTCAAGCATAGGTTGGATGACTGTTTGTTGTGCACATAGAAGAGAGGATTCTTGTTCTTATATGGGCTGGACTAGGCAGCCACTGAATTCCTTTTCAATCCTGAAATGTAGAAATACTAATGATAGTTCCCATTTCTATAGTGTTTTAAGTTACTAGACACTTTCTTCATAGTAGCATTTATGGGAAGATGATGAATATATTATTGTCCCTATATTATGGATGAGGAAAATGAGGCTCTAGGATTTTTCTCCAAGACCATACAGTTAATAAATGTCAGATATTGAACTTCAAACTAGGGCTTTCTGGATACAAAACCAAGCTCTTTCCACCTCGCCATAGAGTTTCAAATGGTTTAGAAGACTACAATGCTCAAAGATCATTAAGTCATTTCATTTCATCAGAATTTCCCCTCCCCGGGCCACCAACAAAACACTCACTTATGTCACTTTCTTTTGCTTTGTTTGTTTAAGAAATAACAATATTTGCTCTACTTGAGTGAGTTTCAGTGTAATGTGATGGAAAGAACTCTGGACATCCACCTGGACAGACCCTAGTTTGAATCTCGTGAACAGTACTTGCAGGCTATAGAATCATGTGCAAAGTACTTGACCTTGCCAGTTTCAGTTTTCTACTCAATAAAATGGGGATAAGAAGACCTGTAGAACTCACCTCAAAGGGTAGGTATGAGGCTCATGAAAAACAGACTTTAAAGTGCTATAAAATTGTTATCAATAAGGGAGAAAGTATTCTAGACACACATGTACTTGCCCGAAGAGTTGGTTCCAGTTGATGTTAGAGATGTTTTTCAATTGAAAGAGCTAATAGCTTTGCCAGAAGGTGTTCCACACTGTCATCTTCATTTAAGGAGAAAATATGGCACCAGTTGGTGAAAACAAAATAAGAATGACATAACAATGGATACTTTTTGCAAGAAGGAAAATTTCAGGGGGTTCCAGAGGAGATTTGCCTTTGATTGACTGGATAAGCTGCTGGGCTGCTAAGGATCAAAGATTTAGAGATAGAAGGGACCTCCAAGGTAATATAGTCCAGCACCTTTGTTTTATATGATTAGGAAACTGAGGTCTAGCAAGGTAAAATAATTTGTTCAAAATCACACATATTGACTGGTAAAGCCAAGATGCAAACCCAAGTCCTCTGGCTCCAAATCTCATGTTTTGTTTATTTGTTTGTTTACCACACTACACTGCTATTCACCTTTTTTAAAAGTAGGATTGACAAAGTGATACTGTTTGGTTTTGTGGAGTAGCCACCCAGAAAATAGAATCACAAAATTTTCAGAGTTGAAAAGGACTATGAGCTCAACTCAGATTTAAAAATATAATTTCCTGGGGCAGCTAGGTGGCGCAGTGGATAGAGCACTGGCCTTGGAATCAAGAGGAGCTGAGTTCAAATGGGGCTTCAATCACATAACACTCACAAGCTGTGTGACTCTGGGCAAGTCACTTAACCCCAATTGCCTCACCAAAAAAAAAAAAAAAAAGAGAGAATTCCCTCTCAGAGATATCTGGAAAGTGGTCTCTTAGCTTTGGCTAGAAGGTCTTCAGTGATAGAAGAACTCACTACCCTAATGTTAGCCCATTCCAGTTGTGGACAGTTCTAATCATTAGAAAGGTTTTCCTGCTATCCAAAATGAATTTGCCTCTTTTCATCTTGTACCCATTATTCTCATTTCTGTCCTAATCCTATTCTGTAGTGGTAATAGTAGAAAAGAAGTTTTGAGTTAGCAAAAAGAAAACTGGACTTGGAGTCAAAAAGACTTGAATTCAAATACAATTTCAGAAGTTCAATTCAATTCAATTTAACAGACATTAATTATTTCTGGAATTCTGGACCTGTACTCTGGTCTCTGAGATAAGTAAGAATTACTAGATAATTTACAAAAACAGTCAACAAGATATTTCCTCTCACTTAGAAAAAAAGAATTGGTGTCCATACATGTCAAGCTGACATTAGCCAGGCTCTCTACCCTAGGCCAGGGCTTGATGAATGTGAGAAGAAATTTGTAAGGCATCAGGAGAGCAAATCAAAGTGGAAGAAGTTAGTTCCATTATGTAAATTTCTATTTTTGAATGATCCCCAAAATATCTATTATGTTCCCATGTTAAACTCTTTCCTTTTCTCTTTCATAGACTCTCATAACACCTCTCTACTTCAGCAGCTATTGCCAAGGGAAACATTCAACCTTGATGATCAAGTCACCACAGATTTGAATCCCCTTCAGATACATTCCCAAAAAATGAGCAGAAATAAAGTCATAGGATCATATATTTAGAGCCAGATAGACCTTTAAAGATCATGTAGTCCAACCCCCTTATTTTCCAGAGGAGGAAGCTGAGGCCCAGAGAACTTTTCTGGCCTGCTGTTTGTAAAACTGAGATTCTAGCCCCAATCCTCTGTTTCCAGATTCAATACCTTTTCCATGCTGATATGGAAAAAATAGAATAGGTTCAAACTCAACATTGGTAAAGGGAACATAGAGCCTCTGGCATATCTAAGCTATAACTGGATGTGCTAGAGAAAGGCAACCAGAAAGGCAAAGATTCCTGAGACCATGCCACATGAGGACCAATTGAAGAAACAGGTAGCCTGGAAGAGAGAATATTTAGGAAGAAGATGGTAACTATCATCATGAATCTGAATGACTGTCACAAGGAAGGGATATCAAACTTGGTCTTCTTGTCACCAGAGGACACAGTGAAAAAGAATGGGTAGAAACAGCAAACAGGTAAATTTAGGCTTGATGTAAAGGAGCATTTTTCTAACAATTACAGAGGTTAAAAAGTGGAATGGCTGCCTCAGGAAGTCATGGGTATCCCTTATTAGAAGTCTTTATGCAAAGGCCAGATGACCTTATTCAAATACAAGTAAGATGGGATGGCCCCTGAGATCCTTTCCAACTCCACATTTCATGATGACCCAAGGTTTGACTTCATGGATTCACCTTATCTTGCATTTTTGTGCAAGTGAATGAGTAAATGAATAAATGAATGAGTGAGAAAATGAATATCATTGATTAAGCACCCACTATATCTAGATACTGCTAAGCACCGTGTCAAAGAAACAAGCAAGATAGTCCCTACCCTTAAGGAGATTACATTCTTATAGGGAAGATAATACATAGAGGGGAGCTAGAGATGAAAAGCAGAATAGGAGAATGGGCAAGAGGGCAAAAGCAAAGCAGCATGTTTTAGAGATGCCTGGGAAGAAAACACCATGTTTACAAAATCTGTACTTCTTTGCTTTTTCCACTGATGGAACCCTTTCAGTCAGTGAACAGTCAACAATCATTTATTAAGCAACTAATAGATGTCAGGCACTGTGCTGAGCTCTAGGGGTACACGGGACAGCAAAAATACAGTCTCTGCTCTCAGGGATTTCACAGACTAACAGGAGAAACAACTATGTGTAAACAAGAGATAAAGAAGATAAATTGGAGATTATTCATGAAGGGAATGAACTAGTGTTAAGGGGGATCAAGAAAAGCTTCTTGGAACAGGTAAGATTTCCTCTGACACTTTGAAAAAGGCCAAGGAAGCCAGGAGAGGAAGATGAGTAGACAGAAAAGTACATGCATGGGGGACAGCCAGTCAAAATGCATGGTCTCAGGAGATGGAGTGTCTTTGAGACATAGCAAAGAGGGCAGTATCATTATTATAAGAGACTGGCTATAGTATAAGAAGACTGGCTAGAAAAGCAGGAAGGAGCCAGGTTGTAAAGGGCTTTATAGAAGCCAAATGAGAATTAAATTTTTCATGTTGGAAGTAATAGGGAGCCACTGGAGTTTACTGAATGAGGGCTATGCTTTAGGAAGACAACTGAGTAGAAAATGGACTAGAGTGGGGAAAGACTTGAGGCAGGGAGACCAAGCAGAAAGCTATTGCCATAGTCCAGGAGAGAGGAAATTCATTATTATAACATGTCATTTACAAGCAAAAGTGTGTATCTTGGTTCATCTTTTTTACTATTTGTCCTTCTTGTAGGCAAAATTCTGATTGAAATTCATCCAGTAGTCCTATGATCACATCTGAAGGCCAAATTGGGCTCATTGCATTTGAGGGAATATGGTTAGACAGATGTGAGATGGCTCACTCCCAGGTGTCTCTTTTAATTGGTATTGTGGCTTTGGAGAGAAACATTACTGGTAGTATTTGTAATGCTCAGCAAATGCCCTAAAAATGGCCCCTGGGACTATGTATCGATTCTGTAGCTAGCATGCCAACAAGAAAAGTCAGTGACTGAAATCCTAACTCTATGTTATAAATTAACTCAGGGACTTAGGAAAGCTCCCACTCTCCATGCACTTGAGATTCCAATTCATTTAAATCTTTCAAGAGCCAAACATGGGCCTGGGATTTTTAAAAACCCCAATGCCAGCCTGAGGAGTCTGGTTTCCCAATGACAGTAGCTGCCTCCAACATTCCATAGGCTCCCATTTTCTGCTGTGAGCTATGATTATCTGGTACAAATAGAGTGCCCTTCTGCCCGAGTCAAACACATTTAACTCTATCAGCCAAGTTATTGTTCTGAGGCCAGAATGTCTCCATCTCATATCTCAGTTTTTGTCTCTTATTGTATGTGTGCAATATTAATTTTTAGCTCTGAGTGGCAGAATCCTTCCAGCACCATAAGAAGATGGGAGAAATGAGGGGGATGTCTAGCGAGCTCTCCCCTGACATGCCTTTTCATTTCAGCCGTCATAGCATAGCGGGAAAGCAAATATTACAGGCTCGAGTTAAGTTCCATAACTAATCCAATAAATGACAGAAGCTTCCATTCCTCGGCAATTTTCATTTGGGATGCGTTCCTTCTTCATTGTATTTTTTTTTCATTTCTTTATGTCATGAATCTACTAAAGTAAAAAACCTTCAGGAACCAAAAATTCATTATGATCCAGGCACCATTTACAGAGCAGAAATAGCTGCCTCTCACGGCAACTCCTATGTCAATTTAATCCAAACATAAATACAGGTCTTTGCAGCAGGAGTCTTTAAGCTGAAACAGTAAAATAGTCAAACCCAGTGCAAAAAAAATGTAGCTGAAATTTGTTTTCACCATCTTCTTCTTTTACAAACTCAGAGAAATGCTGCTTAGTTCCTTATTGCTTGTTCTTAGCAACAGAGAGAAAATCACCTCCCACCACTGCATTTGCAAAATGTAGAGTTTTGACTTCCAGTAAAGAGTCACTTAAACATGTGAAGTAGACTTTGCACATAGCCAGGCTGCTGGGGTTTGTCTAGTCACTAATAGGGGAGTCTGGCAAATGCACACAAACACATCACACGCAAGAACACTCAAAGAAAAACTCAACTTTAATGACATTTCATTCTCCAATACCTTTTTTCAAATTTTCTTGAGTTGTTTTTTTGGATTAGATGTATGATATTACACTGTTAAACTATCATTATTACATCATTGTGGGATAACTGAGTGTTGCAGTGGATAGAGCACCAGTCCTAAAGCCAGGAAGTCTTGAGTTCAAATCTGACCTCAAAGACTTACTAGCTGCATGATACTGGGCAAGTAACTTCACCTGTTTCCTTCAGTTTCCTCATCTGTAAAATGGAAATAATAACAGCACCTACCTCACAGGGTTGTTGTGAGGATCAAATGAGATCGTAATTGTAAAGTACTTGGCGCAGTACCTGGCTCATAGAAGTGCTAGAAAAAATGTCAGTCATAAATAAAATAAATAATGTAGGTAACTTCTAGGGCAACTAGGTGGGACCATAGTGCACAGAGCATTGGGCTTGGAATCAGGAAGACTCATCTTCTTGAGTTCAAATCTGACCTCAGACACTTACTAGCTGTGTGACTCTGGGCAAGTCACTTAACGCTGTTTGCTTCGGTTTCTTCATCTGTAAAATGAGCTGGAGAAGGAAATGGCAAACCACTCCAGTATCTTTGCCAAGAAAACCCCAAATGGGGTCACCAAGAATCAGACGCAACTGAAACAATTCAACAATAACAAAGGGAACTTCTGGTAAGGAATTCCTTCTATCAAAGCAGATTGGCCATTACTCTGCAACTTATAGTCTGAGAGAGCTGGCTGGGTCACTGAGTGGTTCAGTGACTTACCCAGAGTCACATAGCCAGGATGTTGAGAGAGGAGCTTTCTATTCACCAAACCACTCAGTCTCTCTCCAACAACTTATTTATATATGGATGGATGTTTATTTATTTTTAATATATGGATTTGTGATTTACTATTCAATTCAAACCACAAGAGTAAGGCACTGCTAACTTTAAAGGGTACAACAATGGAAAAAGCCCTGATAACAATTAAAGAGTGCTTTAGGTTTACAAAGCTTTTTACCTTGATTATTTTAGCTGAGCCTTAGGATGAAAACTCCATGTGTAGGTAATATTCACTTTTAATCCAGACCTGTGATTTCATGGGTATAGGAAACTTTCAGATAAGGAAATCCCCACTAGCAATAAAGGCCAATCTATAATCTTAATGCTACTGCTGCTACTGCTACTACTACTAACAATAATAGTAATAATAATAACAAATACAATATAATTTAATTCAATACATAATTAATAAAATATGATGTGATAGAATACAATATCATTTCAACAACAACAATATTTTAAGGTTTGCAAAGAACTTTATATAAGATCATTGATTTGAGCTAGAAGGGATCTTCTAGCCAAGTTCAATTTCTTTATTTCACAAATGTGGAAACTGAGGTATAGAGAAGTTAGATGACTTGCATACAGCCACACCACTAATTAAGGAGCAGTCAATCATCCAGAATTTATTCAACATTTGCCATGTACCAGGAACTGTGCTAAGTTCTAGGGATATAAAAAAGGCAAAATAAGTTATTTCTGCTCTCAAGGGTGCATTTTAATGAAGAAGAAGGGTAAAATAATGGGGTATATCCAAGATCTTTCTTTTACTCTGGTTGTTCAGTTGTTTTCAGTTGGATCCTACTCTAATTGTTCAGTCTAGTTAATTGGGGCCATTAGCTACAGGAGAAAACAGTTGTACTGGTCTAAAAACCCTTTAGGAGTTTCATTGTATAACAACACAATAGTGAGTGTCCTGGTGACCATGCCATATGGGGAAAGACTGAAAACATTGAGGATGTTTAACCTAAAGAATACTTTTAAAGAGTAGGACAGAAACATGGCTGTTGAATTTTAGAATTTGAAGAGTTATCATGAAGAAGGATATACAGACTTGTTCTGCTTGGCCCTAGAGGGTAGAACTAGGAGCATGGGTGGAAGCTATAGATTAGCAGGTTCAGACTTGACTTAAGGAAACCCTTCATAATGATGAAAGCTTTCCAATGGTAGAATGAGTTGTTTGGAAAGGTGATGGGTTCCCCCTCCATGAAAGTCTTCAAATGAAGATTGGGTAGTATCTTTCTTATTTGGATACTTTGGAGAAGGAATTATCAGTCAGGCATAAGTTGGTTGGGCTACATAGACTGTGAGGTCACTTGTATCTTAGAGATTCTGTGATCTATGATATCAGTGTCAGGGAGTGCTAGAGATTCCAAGAAGCAAAAGTGAAGAAGGAGGGCATTCCAGGAAAAGAAGACAACCTATACAAAAGGCATGAAGGTGGGGGGAGGAGTGGAATGTCTTTTAGAGGTTACAGCAAGTTGTTCAATTTGATTGTAATGCAAAGTGCATGAGTGGGGCATACTAGGTAATTAATCTGAAAAAATGCATTAATGGCATTAAATGTCAAAGCAAAAAGTTTGCATTTTATCTTAGAGACAATAGGAATTCCATGAAGATTCTTGAGCAGATTAGTATAGTCCAACTCATATTTTTGGACTATAAATTTGGCAGCTACATGAAAAATAGAATAAAAGAGAATTATCAATAATTCAATGAAGAGGCTGCTGCAATAATTAAAGCAAGAGATGATGAGGGCCTAAACTAGAGTAGATAGAAGTGGACAGATACCAGAAATGTTGAAAGCTGTAATTGACAAGACTTGGTAGAGGAGAGGAGAGAGAGAGAAAAGAATGGAAGATGACTCAAGGTGGCAAACTTGGAAAGTTGGGAAAATAGTAATGTCTTTGACAAAAAGAGGAGAGTTTGGGAAAAGCACAGGTTTAGAGAGAAAGATAATGAGTACTGTTTGGGGACATTTTGGGTTGGAGTTGGGTCTAAGATGTCCAGATCGAAATGTCCAATAGGCTATTTGGTGATGAAAGCATGAAGCTCAGAAGAGGACTTGGTCTGGATATCTATCTATCTACCTATCTATCTACATATATCCTTATATCTATATGTGAAGACACATATATCTGTATCTAGGAAGAGAAAGAGAGAGAGAGAGATATGTAATTGTCATCTACATAGAAATGATAGGTAAATCCATGGGAGCTGATAAGATCACCAAGGGAGGATAGAGAGGAGAGAGTCCATGATGCAGCTTTGGGTAACACTCACAATTATGGGGCATGATTTGGAGGTGGGTGAAGGTTTAAGAGGATGTCCTTTCTCATAGGGAGTATCTGAAAGGGCTTCATAGAGAAGGTGGTATATGAGCATGACCATGAAGAAAAAGCAAGATTTGTGATAGACAAAGTTGTGAGACAACATTAAAGATGCAGAAGAAACAGAAGCAAAGACTTGGAGGTAGAAAAATGCAGAACTTGTTCAGGAGAGTGGCTGAGACTGGAAGTAGAGTTCTGGGAGGAGTCTTTAGTATAGATATGATAATTGAACTCCATAGACCTGATGGAATTTCTAAGAGAGAACATTTATAGAGAAAAGAGAAGAGGGTTCAGGAAAGATCCCTGGAATATACTTATGCATAAAAGGCAAGACATGGATGGTGATCCTGCAAAGGAGACTGATGAATGGTCAGCCAATAGTAGAGCTATGAGAGAATGGTGTCACCAAAACCCATGAAAGAGAGATATGAAGGAGGATATAATGATCAGTCACATCCAATACCACAGAGAAGTCAAGAACAATTCAAAGATTGTGTGCAGCAGTTAACAGATGGCAAACTTGCAGAGATTAGTTTCATTTCACTTTGGAAGTCAGATTGAAAGGGTTTGAGAAGTGAATGGGACATAGAAGCAATGAGCATAAAAGGCTTCTAGGAATTTGGCTGGGAGACAAGGATGAGAGCCAGAGAGGATGGTAGGGTCAAGTGCAAGTTTTATTTTCTTTCTTTTTTAAGGATGGAGGAAATATGGGCATATTTGAAAGAGGAAGAAGCCAGTGAATAAAAACAACTTGAAGCCCAAGTAGAAATGGAGAATGATTGAAGGGTAAAGCTCCAGAAAGAGACAGGACAGAATAGTAGAGGGTTTGACCTTGTCAGGGAGAAGGGCTAGCATTGCCTCTGTGGCAACTAGACCAAAGAAGGCAAAAATGGGGCATATCAGTAAGAGGATTTGAGATGTAGAATTAGGAAAAAGAAAGTAGCTTGCAACAGATTTCCTCTGCTTACCTTAAAGTACAAGAGGAAGTCCTCTACTGGAAAGGAGGGCGGTAATGAAGGTGGTTTAAAGAGAGAAGGTGGTTTGTAACAAACTGTAAAGAGTATGATAAGGAAGCAAAAAGAAAGAGCCAAAATACCATCATGAAGCAGTGAGAACCTATTTATTATAACGTATATATAACAACAATTTGTCCTGAACCCAGGCAGAATGGTGATGTGATTTTCTTTAGGAAAGTTCATGTGCAAGTAGGAGCAGAGAAGGATAATGGTTAGAATAATCAAAGGGGAAATGGACAACATAGTTGAACTTGTTCAATGCCTCAAGATTTTTAAGAGTGGAAAGTGAGAACAGACCAGGGATGAGAAAGATAGGAAAAGAGAAAACATAGATATCAATGTAAGCCTTCCTAAAATGTGGTTAAACACAACATTCCAGGTGTGATCTAACCAGGGTGAAGTACAGCAGTATGATCATGCCCTCATCTTGGGCAGAGTGCCTCTCTTAATAGCACTTAAAATCATGGTACTATTATTTAACTGCAATATCATATTGGTTTTCTTTATGTTGATGCTATTTTTTTAACAAACAAAAATAATGTGGGAGGGGAAGAGAAGAGAGGCAAAGAGAATGAGTGTTATTATATCAATTTCATAGATGAGAAAATGGAGGTATGGGGCAGTTAAGTGACTCTTATGGTCCCACAGCTAGCAGACTTCTGAAGAAGGATCATAGGCTCACAGATTTTGAGTGGAAAGAGATTTCAAGAGGTTATCTAGGTCAACTTTCTCACTTTACAGATGAGAAGCAGGCCTAAAAATGTGAAATTAGTTGTCCAAGCTCACATAGGCAGTAAAGAGATGAGTCTGGATTCAAACCCAGGTTCTGTGACTCATGCTAGTTCTCTGTAGGTTTTCAGGCTCCAAAGGTCAGCTCTCTTCTATACTACATAGAATATTTTCAGTATGTTGCTACAAAATCCCACTTGCCAGAAAGCACACCCTTATTTCTTAGATTTTTTTTTATTATTTCTTCTTTCTGGTAGCTGTCCTGGCTAACTCTTGTACCTATAACTACTGTGGTAACCCACCTGCTGTGCCTGTTCAAAATGTCAGTGTGGGTTACTATAATGGTCTTTAGAGCTCCCAACTCTTCCCACCTTCCTGAAGAGTACCCGCTGTTCCTGCTACCATAATTAACACAGCCTAACAGATCCTACTCAGTCATTATCCAAATTTGAATGAACACAGGTGTTTTGGCCCAGAACTGCTCCCCATGGATGCACAATTCTGTCCCCTTCTTTTTTCCTAGTTCTCATCCTCATTTTCATCATCTCTGATGTTAGGTGGAACAACCAGAGAAATAAGTGACATTCTCACCCAGACAGGTCTCCAGGCTAGACAACAGGTGATGAAATGCCAGTCTGTGACAGTGACTGACCATCTTCCCTGGCCAGATCTGCTTTTGACATAAGCAGACTTTTCTGTTTCTCCTAGGAAACATTTTACTTGACAAATGTGGGCTCATTGACTCACGACTCAGATAAGAAATAGGGGACAATTTCAATTTTGGGGCTTGCTGAAAGGAAGATTGGTCTAAATTAATGGAAAGTCTGGATTATAGAAGAGTTTAATTCTCACTAATAGGCATATGTCCTATATACCCCAAGGAGTTCAAAGACAAAAAGATCCTACGTACACTCAAATATTCTTAGCAACAAATTTTGTAGTAGCAAAGAATGAGAAATTCATCAGATGGTCATTAGTTACTAAATAGCTAAACAAGTCATGTCACATGAATGTAATAAAACGTTATTGTACCATAAGAAATCATTACTATGACGAATACAGGCAAGCATGAGAAAACTTATGTGAACTGATGCAGAGTAAAATAAACACAACTACAACGATAAAAATGAAAGAACAAAAAATACATAACAAAACTAAATACTGTAATTTTAATAACCAAACTTAATGTTAGAGTAATTAAAAAAAAACTTCCCTTATTTCTTTGTAGTTGGGGGCGGGGGGAAGCTACTATCAATGTGGAACACTGCATATGCTGTCACACGAAGTTAGTTTTGCTGAACTTTTTGTTTTGTTTTTCTTGTTTTTATCTTTCATTAGAAAATGTGGCTCACTGGGGGCTAGGGGAGAATATATTTGAAGATGAAAATGATTGTTAAAAAGAAAATATATTTTTAAAATGTACTACTTTTCTTTTAGCATATATAGTAACTCAAAACTAGACTAAACTGTTACATCACAGATGGTTTCAGGTCATTTGTTTATTATGAATAAGAAATATTTGCAATTAGCACATAAATATTTAATGTCAATGCATGTTTGCATCCTTAATCCTGCCTTCAATCTTGTTTACACTATTAATTTGTACTTCTCTCTTTGATTAAGCAAATTCTTCCTTTATCAATTTCTGCCCAAAATTGACTCTAAACTCACCAAATACAAATTAAGAAGGTTTTATTATACTCCAAGACTAGCTAAAAGGAATTATGATATTGTGGGTAAAGGGTCTAGCCCAGCTTGGAGTCATGAAGACCTGAGTTCAAGTCCTGACTCTGACACAAACTGGCTACATGATCGTGTCCAAGTCACCTCACCTCAAATCACTTCTCCTTCATTAGACTTAAGCTCCCAGAGAACAGTATTGGGTATTCACAGCAATTCTCCAGTCATCCTGGTCTATATCTTGCCACTGAACCCAGATGTCTCTGGAGGAGAGAGTGAGGCTGGTGACTTTGCACAGCCCTCCCTCACTTAAATCCAACTCACTTGTAAGTCATGGCATCATCTTCCTGAAGTCATGGTCCTCTTTGAGAACAAAGGACAAACAACAATGCCTAACACATAGTAGGTGCTAATAAATGCTATTGACTTGACTTGATCTAAGCTCTCAATGCCAATGGCAACTCTCTAAAATAAGGTACAGAGAAGTCACCTGTTTGTGTTGGTGGAAGGAGTTTCCACACTGGGAGTTTCCACCACGTGAAGGATATATCTAGACTCCTATCCTCCATCCACCTGGTTCATATCAGTTATTTCAGAATAAGAGTTTTCTAACTTGTGTTTTCAAATAAAGCACCTAAAATTCAGTAATTAATTGGGTTTTGTATCAGATCTTAACAAAGCAGTTCTTTCCCTTTTCTCATTGCAGAGCAAAAACTTTCTTATATTCATCAGCACCTGAGCACCTGGCTCTCTTAAGCCAACCACATTGCTGAGCAAACAGCTCTCATCACTAAAATTCTACTACCTAGAGACATCATAAGAGCTGAACCATAAGAACTTAGTCATGGATTATAGTCAGGTTTTGCAAACTGTATTTCTCAGGTTATCTCATCTGATCACTGCAACAACCTATAAGATATTACAGCTATCATTATCCCCACTCTACAGATGAAGAAACAGAATTGGCAAGGTCAAGAATGGATCTGTTGTCAATTTCCAGCCACCAAGCATTGCTACCAAGATGAATCCACATCTGTCCTAGCTTAATGTCCAGCACTCCTTACTGTACAGCATGATATCCTGCAATCCTACTAAGGAGAAATTGTCATATCTATTTATTCAAGGGCATGGAACATTGGTAAGACAAAGACACAATTGGAGATGAGAAGAGAGAAGGGGAGAGGGGAGAGGAGGAGAGGAGAGGCAAAGAGAGGAGAGGAGAGAAGAAGACAAAGAAGGAATTAGAAAAGAAAAGAAGAGAGGAGGAGAGGAGAGGAGAGAAGAGAAGAAGAGAGAGAAGGAATTAGAAAAGAAAAGAAGAGAGAGGAGGAAAGGAGAGGAAAAGAAAGGAGAGGACAGGAGTTTCTGCCTCCTTCCACACAACTCTTCATGCTGTGTGTCCTTGAAACTTTCTGAGACCCCTTCTCTTAAGAGGTTGAGCTTCTGCTTCATTTGTTCTTTATCTACATTTCCTTTTGCATCTGTGAATCCCGCTCACTTTTCTGCACATGTTCCTTTCCAGAAACTATTAACCTGCTAAAGTAGCCCTCCATTAAATCAACTTCAGCTCCAGTGTTTCTGTGTCAAACTTCAGTCATGGAATTGGGAGACAGACAGATACAATAAGGAAAGTCTGCTTCCTCCACCCAAAGCACTAATACGTAGAGTTAAGCAATAGAGCTGAGCGACACCCCTTGATTCCCTTCTATACACTGAGATAGGAAGAATCATAAGCCAGAAGCACAATCTCTTGCTTCATCTCATGTGAAAGCTATGAAAGCAATACTTTTTCCCCAGCATAGTAAATGGCCTTGTTTAAAAAATCAACAACACAACAACCCAAGTCTCTAGGAGAGAAAGTAAAATATGACTCATTAGTTTCCAGTTCAGTCCTTGCTTGAAGTGAAGCACAAGAGGAGATGCCACACCCACAATATTTACTCAGATGATGCCCAGTACCATGCCTTAGAATTCTGTTCCATTATATCTTTAGTAGCTTTGAGATGGCCAACTGGAAGCCATCTGACTTGGGTGTGCAAGCCCTGTGAAAAGGATCACTGTCATTAAATTATGGTTCCACAGATGAGAATTAAGGTCTGCACAGGAGTGAACCAATGGGCTGGATTTAAGATGTTCATCATTTTTGAAGTAATGACCAACATTAAAAGACAGTGGGCTGCCCTGGTCAGCATATTATATTCAGTTCTCAGGCCCACATTTTAGTGTAATAAACTTTCTTGCAAAGCTTGGCTTGGCTGACTTGAGAAGGAGCCCATGTTGCTATAGATTCTGAGAGCTGTATGTCTTCCCAGTTCAGAAAAGTGGTGATATCAGGATTGAAGGGAGTCTTCTGCTACAATGGACTTATAAAAATGTCTCTCTCCAAAGAGAACAGAGAAGACAGGGAGAAGAGGAAGGTGTCAAGGTTTTCCCTGGACACATGTAGCATCAACATGGCTGCCATGTGAGTGGTGGCTACCTAGGCAGGTGCCTACTTAAATCTGTGCCTCTGGGGAGATGGAAGAGGTAAAAACATTTGTTGTTGCTGTTGTTCAATCATTTTCAGTTATGTTCAACTCTTCATGATCCCATCTGGGGTTTTCTTGGCAGAGATCTTGGAGTGCTCTGCCATTTCCTTCTCCAGCTCATTTTACAGATGAGGAAACTGGGGCAAACAGGGAAAAGTAATTTCCCAAGGCCAGATTTGAACTCAGGAAGATGTCTTCCTGACTCCAGGCCCAGTACTCTATCCTCTATGGCACCACTTAGCTGCCTCGTGACATGCCTATGTCATATCTAGATCAAAACGTCCAATGAGTAGTTGAAGATATAGGAGCATATCTCAGGAGAAAGACTAGGACTGGATGGTTGATTGAAAAGGTCTATCATACTGGGCTGGGAGAAGAGCGCAGTTCAGCATGGGCACACAGGCCACAGTGAACCTGGAGCAGGCCTCAGAGGACTGAATCACAGGCGGCTGTGGATGTTTCCAGACTTCTCAACCCATGAACACCAAAAACAACTTAGAAGGTCAGTGGGAAAAGTCTGTTTCTTTGGTGAGAGAGAGTCTAGGTCTCAGTCCCAGTTCCTGAGTGCGGCCCAGGGTGGTGGCTATCTCCTGAGGTTCTGGCCCACAGACTGAGGGAGAACTGAGTGGCTGATCAGAGGTGGATTGCAGGGATCTCTTTGCCAGTGCTGAGGCAGGAATCTCTTGTTTTGCCCATCCTTGGATCTGGGTCACAGTTCTGAGGGGTGGTCCTGGGGCAAGGAGGAGCAGCGCTGGTGTGGTGGAGCTTGTAGTGGTGGTGGAGAGGAAATCCTCCTCACAGTTCCAAGACAGAAAAGAGGGCTTGTGGTCACTCATAGACCAGAGCACAGGCCAGGAAAGGAGTAAACACCTTGCCCATTATCATACCACCTTGGAAGAACTGAAAATTCACAGGAACATAGAAGTATCTTTGAAAACAGCTGTACAAACCCCC
Organism: Vombatus ursinus; assembly: GCF_900497805.2. NCBI lineage: Eukaryota > Metazoa > Chordata > Mammalia > Diprotodontia > Vombatidae > Vombatus > Vombatus ursinus. The sequence continues at coordinate 3,310,078 of NW_020949772.1, forward strand.
AAAACTTGGGACAGTACATTCTCCACATTGGAAGCAGACCTCTACCTTAATAAAGAGTTTATAACTCAAGTAATTGACTGGGATCATGAGCAAACCTCGCAAGTGTCAGACCATAGAATCTTTTTTTTGGTAACAAAGAAGATCAAAACATACAACCAGAAGAAGACAAAAAAGTCAAAGCTCCTACATCCACAGCCTCCAACAAAAATATGAATCCGTCCCAGGCCTTGGAAGAGCTCAAAAAGGATTTTGAGAAGCAAGTAAGAGAAGTAGAGGAAAAACTGGGAAGAGAAATGAGAGTGATGCAAGAAAATCATGAAAAACAAGTCAACAGCTTGCTAAAGGAGACCCAAAAAAATACTGAAGAAAATAACACCTTAAAAAATAGCTTAAACCAAATGGCAAAAGCAGTCCAAAAAGCCAATGAGGAGAAGAATGCCCTAAAAAGCAAAAATGGCCAAATGGAAAAGGAAGTCCAAAAGACTAGTGAACAAAATACTTCCTTAAAAAGTAGAATAGAGCAATTACAAGCTAGTGATTTTATGAGAAATCAAGACACTGTAAAACAAATCCAAAAGAATGAAAAATAAGAAAACAATGTGAAATATCTCATTGGAAAAACAACTGACCCGGAAAACAGATCCAGAAGAGAGAATTTAAAAATTATTGGACTATCTGAAAGCCATGATCAAAAAAAAAAAAGAGCCTAGACATTATCTTTCAAGAAATTATCAAGGAAAACTTCCCTGATATTTTAGAACCAGAGGGCAAAGCAGAAATTGAAAGAATCCACTGATCTCCTCCTGAAAGAGATTCTCAAAGGAAAACTCCTAGGAATATTATAGCCAAATTCCAGAGTTCCCAAGTGAAGGAGAAAATATTGCAAGCAGCCAGAAAGAAACAATTCAAGTATTGTGGAAATACAATCAGGATAACACAAGATTTAGCAGCTTCTACATTAAGGGACCACAGGGCGTGGAATATAATATTCCAGAGGGCAAAGGAGATAAGATTACAACCAAGAATCACCTACCCAACAAAACTGAGGACAATCCTTCAGGGGAAAATGGTCATTCAGTGAAATAGAGGACTTTCAAGCATTCTTGATGAAAAGACCACAGCTGAATAGAAAATTTGACCTTCAAATACAAGACAAGTGGAACATGAAGAGGTAAACAGGAAAGAGAAATCATAAGAGACTTATTAAGGTTGAACTGTTTATATTCTTGCATGGAAGGATGATATTTATAACTCATGAGACCTTTGTCAGTATTAGGGTAGTTGGAGGGAAACAATTATATATATGTATATATAGATATAGATATAAATATAGATATAGATAGAGGGCCCAGGGTGAGTTGAAGATGAAGGGGTCATATCTGGAGAATAAAATTAAGGATTGAAAGAGGATTATACTGGGAGAAGGAGAAAGGGAGAGGTAGGACAGGGTAATTTATCTCACAAAAAAACAGAAAAGAAAAGGTTGGAGGGGGAAAAAGTGGAGAGGAAACAGGGGAAGGCGAGAGGAAATGAGTGAATCTTATTCTCATAGGATTTGTCTTAAGGAGGGAATAACATACACACTCATTTGGGTATGGAAATTTGTGTTACCCTACAGGAAAATAGGTGGAGAAGGGGACAAGAGAGCAGGGGAACGATAGAGAGGAGGACAGATTGGGAAAGGGGGTAATCAGAAGCAAACACCTCTGAGGAGGAGCAGGGTGAAAAGATAGAATAGAATAAATGGGGGGGCGGGATAGGATTAAGGGAAATAGAGTTAGTTTTTCACAACATGACTACTATGGAAGTGTTTTGCATAACTGCACATGTATAACCTATATTGAGTTGCTTGCCTTTTCAATGAGGTTGGGTGGGGAGGGAGGAAGGGAGAAAATTTGGAACCCAAAGTTTTAAAAACACGTTTAAAAAATGTTTTCACATGCAACTAGGAAATAAGAAATGCAGGAAATGGGGTACAGAAATCTATCTTGCCCTACAGGAAAATAGAAGGGGAAGGGGGTAAGAGAAGAGGGAGAGAGATAGAAGGGAAGGCAGACTAGGGGTAGGGGTATTCAGAATGCATGCCATTTTGGGGTGGGGAGGGGCGAGATGGGGTGAAAATTTGGAACTCAAAATCTTGTGGAGGTAAATGTTGGAAACTAAAAATAAATAAATTTAAAAATTAAAAAAATGACAACACAACAGTTCTCATTTCTTTCCCAACTTTATTTCACCTAGATGTTAATGGCATCCATTTCTAAACACTTTTTTTTAAATCTGTTAAAGATCAAATCTGCCTCTGATCAAATCATGCCTTATAAACATCTGTGGCTAAGGATGGCTTGAATTTCCTTGTGTCCCTTTGTTTAAGGCATGAAGACTTGAGAAGGCTGTAGGAGCCATGCAGTCAGTAGGAAAGCTTTTATTAAGCACTTATTATGTAGGCTCTGAACTACATTCTCAGGAGCTAGATGCTGAGATTTCACCCTACCCCACCCCACCCCATTGTTAGAGAATTTTACATCTCTAACAATTAGAAGTAATTCATATATTCCCTAAGTACATTTCTAAGGGTAGAATTACTTTGGGCTTGGGCCTTTAAAGCTGCCTCATCAGAATGTAAGCTCCTTGAGGACAGGGACTGCCTTTGATTTTAGTTTTTCTTTTTCTTTGTATCTCCAGGGCTTAGCACAGCACATGGCCCATAGTAAGTGCTTGATAGATATTTGTTGATGAATTGATTGTTGATTAATTAACAGACACCAGTGAAAAAGATGGAAACCTAAGACAATTAGAAATCAGTTAATCAACAAACATTTATTAAGGGCTTAAGAAGTGTCAGACATCTAGGATACAACAAACAACAAAAGTGCTACAGTCCCTGCCCTCAAGGAGTTTACATTCTAATGGCAAGAATGGAACTACAAAGGGTTTAATCTAAAGAAGAGAGAAATTGAGGGGATAGTACAGCTTTCTTCAAGTAAGTGCAATTTGAAGGGCTGTCACATGGATTAGGGATAAGTTCTACTTGGCCAGAGAGGAAAGAACTAGTAGCAGAGGGTGAAAGTTGCAAAGATAAAATTTTAGAGGTGATGTGGGAGGAACATTTAAAGCCCTCCAAAGTTCCATGGGCTGCCTTGGGAGGTAGGTACTAAAAGAGATAAAGACCAAAATGAAATAGTTTCTGCCCTCAAGGAGCTTACAATCTACTAAGCCCTTGATGAAGCCAATGGAAAAGGTATTCTTATAACAGGATCATAAATTTAGGGTTAGAAGGGAACTGAGAGGCCATCTAGTTTAACATCCTCATTTCACATATGAGGAACTAAGACTAAAGGAGGGAAAATAACTTGGCCAAAGTCACATGACTCATAAGTGTCTGGCAATAGTTGAATCCAGGTATTCTTGACTCCAAGTCCAATATTCTATCAACTACTGCCAGGGATTATTGACTCATGGCCTGTGAAAATTCTCATTCATATGTATATGTACAAGAATATATAACATATATTCATATGCACTCAAATATGTATATATAAGTGCTTATGCACCCCTGTCCCACTCCATACTACCTCTTATTCAGATATAAGCTAGACTAGAGTACCTCTGAGCCTTCCCCTCCAAACTCAGCAAGTCTATGATTCTGTGCTACATTGGAGGCACTGTGTTACCGGCAAGTCAGATAAGCTTGACTGTTCTATATTACAGATGCATACATTCCCTTTAATAACAGGTGACGAGAAGCAAGGCTTTTAATTTTTCATAGTAATGGCTGGTGATTGACAGGTCCAATGATGCCAAGGCATTTTCTGCAAGAAGATGAGACTTGTTTGTTATTTTGGAAAGGTTCAGCAATAAAATAAATAAATGTGCTCACATTATTCAAATTCAATCTTAATTATTTCAGAACTTGTTCCAAACATTTCCAAGCCGGCTCATGATAATGAACTCCCCCAACTTGTTTTCCTACAGCTTGCAATGTCATGCTGAATGGGCTGAAGCAAGAAAATGTTCCTGGGATGAGAATTTATTTGAGCCAAAGCTCATTTGCTAATGTGACTTTCCTCAAGATGCTGAAACATCTCATTTTCTCCACCCCTCCTTGTTGATGGTGGAGAGGGTTGTGTTTCCAAAGACTTGAAATGTATATACATAAAAAGTTCTCATTTCCTGGGGAAAGAAGCTTAGCTGAGAAGACATGGAAAGAGCTAGGAAAGATATCAGAAAGTCTATAGGTTCCTAAAGTGAGTGATACTGCCCCCTGGAACAATGGGTAGGTGTAGGGAGGGGGGCAGTAGTCATTTGAAATAATGCAAATTTCAGAAAAAAAAAGTTAAAGGGTTAAAGAAAGTAGATTTCCAGAGGGCACTGAGTAATTTTTTTTTTTGAAAAGGGAGTGATGGGCCAAATAAGTTTGGGAACCTGATTCTAGTCCAACCTCCTTTTATAGAAGGGGAAACTGAGAACTAGAGAAAAGGGCTTTATTGTTAACCTTCCTTGAGAATTTCATCTCATTCTATGCATGTATGTGTCATATATTTACATATATATGTATATACATACATACATATACATATATATACATACACATTAAGTCAAAATTGTATTAGCACAGGAGGTAATCACTTTCTATTTAAAACATGCCTTCACATAAACCCATACCTCTCCCACTGGGAAGGGCATGGATATCCCAACACACATCAGACAGATCTGTCTGCAATGTGCACCAATCCCTTCTAGGCTTAGTCCTGGGAGGAGTGCAAGTCTCCAACGTCCTTGCCCCTACCACTCTTCATTTACCCAGTCTTTCACTCTGGAAGATACTTTTATCCCTGCAGTTCATTTCTCATATTGGTCAGTTCTTCCAAGAAACTTCATTTAAAGCCATGCCAGCCGTGTTCACTCTTTCACTCTCCAAGTTCTGGATCAACTCCCAACTCTCAAGCCCTGTTTCTCCATCATCCCATCTCTTCCCATCCCCCTTCCCCACTTCTAGCTTCCTTTACATGCATATTGACTCAAAGTGACTTCAGGACTACAATGTGATTTTTATCCAGCCTTTTGTTCCTGTCCTTCCTTTGATCGTTTATACATGCCTGTATTAGTCAATAAGTATTAAGTACTTAACTATATCGCGAATACTGTGTTAAGTGCTGAAGATGCAAAGAAAAAGTAAAAACAAAAAGAATCCCTAGACTCAGAAAGCTTACCTTCTAATCAGAAAGACAACACATATCCATCAGCATATATAGGATAAATGTAAGGTAGATGCCTGGTACTAGCATGGTACCATAGGGGATGGTACCAGCAGCTGAGAGGATCAAGAAGGACCTCCTGGAGGAGGTGACGCTTAGGCTTAAATTTGGGGAAGTATGATATTCCAGCTATGGGAAACAACCAGATCAAAGAATGGAAATTGGACATGGAGTATTATGTATGATGAACAAAGTTGGCTGGTGTGGCCAGATCATAGAGTATGTAGAGGAGAAGTGAGTATGATAAAATTGGAAAGGTAGAAAGGACCCAAGTTATGAAGAGTTTTAAGTGCCAGAGGATATAAGTTACTTGGTGAGTTCTTTTTATTCACTTTAGTTCTTTTACATATGTTGTCCTTTTCCCTACTCAATGTAGGAAAGTAAACTCCTTGAGGGCAGGGATAATTTCATTTTTCATTTTGCATTCATAGTGCCTGTCATATCTTAGCCTCTTAACAAGGTCTTGTGGAGTGGTTGGAATAACTCGTATCTTTAGCATTTTATCTCTTAGGGATGTTCATCTTCCCTAGGATTACTTATGCAAGGTCACTTAAATTGTATAGAAAAGAGCAGGGTTTCACCCCAAGTCTTCTGAATGCACATATATCTCTTTCCACTACACCAGCAGTCTTGCCTACTGGATTTTCTATAGCTTGTAGGTACAAAAACAGGCTGGATCCTTTCTGCAGCAGATATGGTTCATACATAGCACAGAAAGTGACCTGAACTCCTGGACTAATCAATGTAATCATTTTTTTAATTCCCATGGACATAATAGCCCCATTATTAACGTGCCATTAGGTATTAATCAGTGAGGCCCATACAAAGATAGAAAGGCACCAGTCTAAGAATTCAAGAGTCCTGGGTTACAGTTATGTCTTGAACAGAAAATTTGAAAAGTTGGCCAACATCTAAAATAGATCAACCTTAGTTTGCCTAGCTACTAAATGAGAATAATGTTATTCAGTCATTTCAGTGGTGGCCAATTCTTTGTGACCCCATTTGGGGTTTTCTTGGCAAAGATACTAGAATAGTTTACCATTTCCTTCTCCAGATCATTTTGCAGATAAGGAAACTGAGGCAAATGGGTGAAGTGACTTGCCCAAGGTTATACCGCTAGTATCTTAGGCCAGATTTGAATTCAAGTCTACCTGACTCCAGGCCTAGCACTCTATCCACTGCACCACCTAGCTGCCCTGGAATAATAGTAACTGACTAACCATCCCAGATTAAGTCACTAAAGTACAGGGTTCGAAGGGACCTCAGTAGCCACCTGGCTCAAACTTAACTTTCAAAAAGAATTCATTTGACAACATGCCCAAAATGGTAGTCATACAGAATTTGCCTCAAAATCTCCAACTGAGAGAAAGACTAAAATATCCTAGAGCAGACCATTGTACTCATGGATAACTGTGATGGTTAAGATTTCTTCTTCCTCATATGAAATATAAATTTGCCTTTCTGCTAATTTCATGCTTTGCTCCTGTTTGCTCTCTGGGAACAAATAAAAAAATCTAAAGTTTTTTTCCCCCCCAGGAGACAGACAGCCTTCCAAAACTCAAAAATAGCTATTATATGTGACATTTAAGAAGGTTGAGACATAGTTTCCGGGTAACTAGTCATTTTATTAGTCATGCTAGCATATAATTAATAAAAGGGTCAGAGGCACTCTCAAATGCTAAAGACCTCTCATGGAACCTATTCAATACTTACATGCCTTTGGAAGGGTGGGTGTTCCTGAGGGTGTCAATTGACTGATTGGTTAACAAGTAATGAGAGAGAATGACTATCATAATTAGAGGTGGACCATTTTTTTAATGAGGAGCTACAGGGACAAGACTTTGATGATGTCATTTACTTCTAAATCATTCCCAGCCTTGGGCAATTTAATCAAATAATTTCCCTCCACTCTGACCTAAGTAAAGCAAGATGAACTTCCCCACCTGAGTGGGGTCTGAACAAGATTGTTAAGAAAGTTAATCCCATCTCATTATCAGCAATGTCCTTCAAAGACTGAACATCCTACAGGCTTCTAAAAAAATCCTGGTCCTAATTCAATGATTGATTATTAATATGAGAGAGAAATAATCATTTCTCTCATATGTCTCTCTTAAGCCTTCTCTTCTTCAGGACAAATATCTACAGTTCCTTTAACTGATCTTTCTATAGCGTGATTATATGCCCTCTGGGGTCCCTTATAAATAAATATAAATCTACAAGTCTATAATCTGTTTCATGGAGTTTGAAAGTTTTGATTGCTCAACATGTCATTATTAGCAACACTATCATCATCACCACTCAAAGGGAAATTCATAAATGAGAAATTTGTCCTATGTGTTTAAGCTCCAAGTAGGGATTCCATGTTTTCCACTTCCATTGTGCACTCTCTGTCATTAAAGCTCAGGGATGAGAGCAAGGGAGTGAGGAGATGCCAATAGACGTATTTCCTCTCCTTTCATGCTTGATAGCTTCTGCCATCCACCAGCGGTTCCATCACCTAAAGCTTTATCTGTAATAAGAAAGGACAACTTATGTCCCCACTACCCTCTGCATGGTATAGTGTAGAGAAGCCTTGGAGTAAAGAACCCAGGTTCAAATCCCAGTCCTGTCACTTCATTTTACCTGTGTGATCTTGAGCAAGTGATTTCCCTTCTTGAACCCTCAGTTTCCTTGTCTGTAAAATTAGGGGCTTGTTCATGATATCTAAGGTCCCTCACAGTTCTAATCTTTGATTTACTTTCAACTTCCATTCAGCAAGCATCTTTCATTGGCCTTCGACCTTTGAGATTATAAATTATAATTTATAAATTATATATATAAATAAATAAAATATAAATATATATAAATATAAATAAAATAAAATATAAAATTATAAATCCTCACCATCAGATAGGGGAAGGAGTATTGTGTCAAAAGTCAAGGGACTTGGCTTCACATCCCAGTTCTGATATTTCACTATCTTTGTGGTCATGGACAAATCTTTTCCCCTTTTTGAGTCTTAGTTTCTTCATCTGTAAAATGAGGTGGTTCACCTAGATAACTGCTGAAGTCCCTTCTAATTCTAAGTCTATCTGATCCTGAAATTCCTATTGTGCCCAGAAAAGCAAAACAAACCAAAAAGCCAGAAATTGTGAGTACTTAGAAATTAGCCTTTTTTTCTGGACAAACGTAAATTACATAGAAAGTCCCTGTTTGAATAGGAGACTTAAAAGTTGGCTTCATCTGTCCTCCAGTCTTTAGGCTCATGCTGGCTTAAACCTTCCCCCATCGCAGAGCTCTAGAAGACAGGATGACTCAACCAGTCCTGATCATCTGTTCTACTTTTTAAGAAACCCCATTGACAATAAAGAACTAGTGGAAACAAAACTGGGATGTATTTCCTAAGGACTTTCAAAATGCAAAACAATGAGGTCCACTCCCTGTGCCCAATGTTGAATCAACTGTCCGTCATCATACTATAGCATGAGTGATGGGCAAGGAACGAAAGATAGCTCAAATCTGGTTTCCATGGTAACAATGCAGGGACCTCGCATGAGCAACTAGAAACCTGGAACCAGGACAATTGACCGAGACTATGTCTCCACAAGGCAAAAATGTAGACTTCTATTCTTCTTAAGTCCCAGTGTGTTGAGGCATCTATTAGATGTGGTCTATTCTCAAAACCATAACTAGGCAGGGCAATTAGAGCTGTGTCCCAGGGTGAGGAATCCTTCAGCAACTTGGAAACCTCATGTTTTTTTAGGGTGTATTTCCTTGTCCCATGCCCAGCAGTCACACCTTAGAGGAATCTGCCTCCATCTCACCACCTCCTTCAATCCACTCCACCTTTCCCAGATGCAGAAACTGCCAGTTACAACTCCATCTAATGTGCATTAAATGAAATAGAAAAAACCCAATCCCCTGTGATTAAAAGCATTCTAGCTACCACTGAAGTAATGGAGAAGACATACGGAAGAGAAGGTTCCATTTGAAAAGAATTCACCAGTGGATATCAAAGAACTTTCTTGTCACCGTGGAACCGGAGGCTTGCTGAAGTAAATTGGCTACTACTATCTGTCCAGTTATTCACTGGAAACCACCAACTCATGAGGGGAAAAAATGCTGGGATTTTTTCAGTTATCAGTAAACGTCTCATTACAGCAAAATGTTCCAGAAATGTACACTCAGCAGCAGGAATGACAACATACACAGCATTCCATCTTGCAAGCTAAAAACAGGCCTGGGAGAATGGAAATTAAATAATGAAAGTTATATTTTTGTCATGGCAAGGCTGAATTTCTGAGCACAGGCGGAAGGGGTTGGAAGGTGAGCTTGGAAAATAGCTCCCAAATCCAAAGGTTCTATGTGAAATGTTTCTTCCCTGATAAATTTCAACCACATGTCAGTAGCTAGATGCAATTTAGATGCTGACATGTGGTAGGAAAATATTCATATTCATTAACTGACTGTATAAAATCATCATCATCATCATCATCATCATCATCATCCACAGCTTTTTCCATGATAATTCTTCATTAAGCACTCCCACAGGAACCTTGGGCTCAGAAATGGAGAGCAGTGTTGTGGAAAGGGCACTAGAGTTGGCATTAGAAGAACTGAGATCAAATCCCATTTAGGACAAGCTAGCACAAGATTTTTCACCTAAGCCTCAGTTTTCTCACCTTTAAAGTGGGGATAATAAAACCTTGCACTAAAGATCTCCCAGAGTTATTGGGAGGAATGCCCTTTGCAAACTTACATATGCTTTGAGAAGTGTCATGTCACAGTACACACAACTGAACTTGCTGGTTGATCTACGTCCTAGGATTACTTCTCTGCATGATTATTTTTGTAATTAGCCTCTTATATAGTTAACCTGTATATAGCACTTTCAAGTTCGCAGAGCACTTTACATATGTTGTATCACTTTATCCATGTAACAACCACTATGAGAAAGATATGATTATAGTTGTTTAGGTTGCACAATGGGTAAATCCCTGGACATGAACCCAGAAAGACCTGAGTTCAAATTCGACCTCAGACACTGACTAGTTGTGTGACCCTGAGCAAGTCACTGACACTGCCTCAGTTTCCCCATATATAAAATGGAAATAATAATAGCACCTATGCCCCAGGGTTGTAAGGCTCAAATGAGATAATACATGAAAAGCACTTCACAAACCTTAAGTGCTATATAAATTATTATTGTTATTATTATTATTATTATTATTATTATTCCCACTTTAAAATGAGGAAACAGGCTAAGAAAGGTTAAGTGATTTGTCTAGTTCTACACAGCTAGTAAGTGTATAGAGCAGAATTTGAACCCAGGTTTTCTTGACTCCAAGTCCAGCATTCCATTCACTATGCCACCTAGTGGCCTCACTTGGAGTTAGGAAGACCCAAGTTCAAATCCCACCTCAGACACTCACTAGCTGTGTGAGGTTTGGTAAGTAGTTTAAACCTCTTAGAGGTTCTGTTTCTTCATCTTTATAATGAGGAAAGGTCAGACTTGATGATTTCTAGGGTGTCTTACAGTTCAAATACTATAGCTCTATGTTATAACATCCAGATACTCTCAGTGTTTTACAATTATTCTCGGGTTTGATGCTTACAAGAACCCTGCAAGGTAGGGGCTATATATTATCCCTATTGAGGAGGATGCCCAGGAGGCATGGGAGATATAGCACTGGGCTTGGAATCAGGAAGATTCATTTTCTTGAGTTCAAATCCAGACTCAGACACTTACTACCTGTGTGACCCTGAGCAAGTCACAACTCTGCCCCAGTTTCCTCATCTGTAAAATGATCTAGAGAAGAAAATGGCAATGTCCAGAAAACCCCAAATGGGGTCACAGAAGGTCAGACACAATTGAAACGACTCAATAACAATAGAGTTGAGGAAACTGAGGCAGCAAAGGTCAAGTGACTTTCTATGGTCATACAGCTAGTAAGTGTCTGACACTGGATGTGAGCTCAGATTTTCCTGTCTCCAGGCTGTGGGTTCTGTCCCCTAAATCAAAAGGATTCTTGTTCAGGTAGAGTTTAGACAAAATCAGACTCTGATTCTCTGATTCATTTAAACTAATCCTCTTGGTCTAATAGGGAGGCTATTTACTCATGGGGTGGATGTCAAATTAGGGAGGAAAGAATATTATCATTTCTGAAAAGTTTATTTCTCTGTGTGGTGTCAGCCCTTATAGACTCAGTCATAAAGGAATTCAATTCAATTCACTAAATAATGATTGGGTGCCTACTTCATGCCAAACAGTCTCTTAGGTACTACAGACATAAATATAAAAATTACATAGTGCTAGCCTTCAAGGAGGGCATGATGATATGATGGTGATGATGATTACAGCTAATGAACATAGTAATTTCCATTTGTTGGAAGACTCCTACTGAGCGGAAAGACACTGAAGATTGTGATGGGTAAAGAATGAAAAGGTGAGTTGACCTGGATAATTGTACTAAAGGCAGTGGCCTAAGATATCCCATTCCAGTTTGGGACAGCCCTGATGATTAGGAAGCTTTCCTTTACTAATAAAGGGGAAATGTGGTAATAATTCAAGGAAATCTACAATTTCTTTAATGCAACCTAGCTCACTCTCCTTCTCCTCCTCCTGCTCAATTCTTGGTCCAAATCATTAACCATTTGCAGTTTCTACCCAACACATATAGAGATATTGACTAGCTCTGTGGATTGGCTATCCAACTGCGTATGGACCATAGTCATTGATTATCCATTTGGCTTTTGCCTGAGTAGATATCAAGGCCAAATTCTCTAAAGTGACTGGATCTCAATTAGGAGATACTATCGTGCTCCAGGGATTTGTGGGATCAGCACAATGTCATCTCCAAATATAAGCCTCTCAAAGATGTCACTGTCCTTCCTCACCCTGGACACTGAGTTGGACCTTCTCCATGAATCTCAAATACCATTAGTAAGCATAGTATATCCCATTTACACTTTTCTAGTGATTAATGATCAGTGGGTCATACAACAAGGTTCTCCCTGTTGTTATATCTTTTTTTAATAGTCAATAATCTGTGTGCAAAATGGGATATTTATTCTCTGCATTTTTCAATCAATTATGTGGTGGTGAATATGTGATCCTCAGTGAAATATCATTTGTAAAAGCCTGAAAACCTAATTGTTTCCTGAGGATACCCTCTATGCATATGTACAGTATTGTCCTTAAAAATGTACATAGACTGGAAAGAAGGCATATTGGCGGGTATTTATTGATGTTCTCTGAGTCACCTTTTTTTTAGTAATAAGGAAGTCAAAGATTTTTTTTTTCCCACATCTTTGGTAGCTTCTCCTTGTCATGATACATTGGCAATGGATCACTCTATGCCCTCGAAACCATATCACCTTCAGCACAAACTTCCACTGTCTATACTTTGTCTGTTCAATCAATTAATAAGCATTTATTAAACACTATGTGCCAGGCCCTATGCTAAGCACTGGGAATACAGAGATAAGCAATAATAATCACTGCTTTCTGGCAGTTTATATTATTACGGGAAAGACAAAGTATAAATATTTAGGTATGTATAAGATCCATACAGAGTAGATAGAAGGTAACGTTAAAGGTGAGGACTCTAGCAACAGCTGACATATGATCAATCTCTTGCGAAAGAGGATATTTTATCAGAATATTAAAGAAAGTCAGCGATTCTGATAAGTGGGAAGGAAGAGGCAAAGCATTGCAGGTGCAATGCGAAGGTCCGGAGATAGGATACAGTCTCAGAGAAACAGAAAGCAGGTCAATGTTGCTGAAGTACATAGAAGGGAGGAAAGTAGAAGAATGGAAAGTTAAGAAAGAACTACATTATGAAGAGTTTTAAATGCCAAAATGTATATTTGATATTGGGGATAATAGAAAACCACTGGGGCTTGTTGATTAGGGGAATGATCTGGTCAGATCTGAACATTAGGAAAAGAAATGTTGCCAGTGTAAAGAATGAATTAGAATTTGTTGTTTTGTCATTTTTTTTTGATCAATGTGACCCCATTTAGGGTTTTCTTGGCAGAGATACTAGAGTGATTTGCCATTTCCTTCTCCAGCTCATTTTACAGATGAGGAAACTGAGGCAAACAAGGTTAAGTGACTTGCCCAGGGTCACACAGCTAGTAAGTGTCTAAGGCCAGATTTGAACTCAGGAAGATGGGTCTTTCTGATTCCAAGCCCAGTGCTCTATACACTATGGAGCCACCTAGCTGCCCTATGAAATAACTATGTCATATCTAGATCAAAATGTCCAATGAGTAATTGATGATATAGGAGCATATCTCAGGAGAGAGACTAAAACTGGATATAAAGACCTAAAAATTATATCTACAGAAATGATCATTTAATCCATGGAAGCTGATGAGATCACTAAGTAACATTATATAGAGCAATGTCAAATTTAAATAGAAATGTGGGCTACTAAGCCATACGTAAGGATCTCTGCAGGTCATATATTGACTTAGAAAGCCATTATGGTTACATACTTCATTTTTATTAATACATCAACACATTAAAATCAGATGGAACTACATTTTCATCCGGTTCAGGGTGCAGTATTGTGGACCACATGCGGCATGCAGGCTACATGTTTGACACCCCAGGAATAGAGAGAGAAAAGAAGAGGATCCACAGGGAGTGAGTGTTGTGGTTGTTGCTTGTCCTTCATTTTCAAAGAGGACCAATGATGTCATGGGGTGATGTCTTGGCTCATGCATAAATTGAATTTAAGTGAGGCAGAGTTGCATAGTCATTAGCCTTACTCTCCCAGAGTCATTGAAGTCCAGTGGCAAGACCAAAGTCAGGGCGATTGCTGATGGTCTGGGGTGCAGAAGATGACCTTAGTGTCTTTAATGTCTGATTAAGCTCCAAGTGCTCCATCCTGCTTCAGCCATGTTCATGGCCATTGGAACAAATTGTTCTCATCTGCCCATTCTACCAGGGGAAGTCTTCACCTCTTTAGGGTAGACATTCCCTTAAATCACCAATGGGTTTATGGCCCATTGGTTACCCTCAACCTGGTTTAGCTCATCTGCAGGGACAGTTTTCCTAGGGTGTGGCCACCAAGCATGCTACAGCTCCTTGGAGCCACCACAGGTGAGAGCTGGATGAAGGTCAGCATCAAAGGTAAATGAGTAGCTCTGAAAAGGGCTCAGCAGCCCTCACACAAGAGGTCCTCCCTAAAGTGGCTATTACATGGATGAAGATCCCACAAAGGAGTTTTTAGAGGGGTTATCAGTCAGGTAAGTGGAGGACCAAGAAAGAGGATTATTCTTGAAAACCCAGGGAGAAGAGAATATCCAGGAAGAGAAGGTGATCAACAGTGTTGAATGTGGAGAGAAATCAAGAAGGATGCAGACTGAGAAAAGGTCATTAGATTTGGCAATTAAGGGTTTATTGGTAACTTTGGGAAAAGCAGCTTCAGTTGAATTAAATAGTATAGCTATTCTTCTCATCTTTGTTTCCTTCCATGCTATTTCCACTGTGTCTATAAGCACATCCAATACTCTCATCTTAGAGATCCAATGTGGTGATTTAACTGTCCTTTGATGGTGAAAAGTTTCTTATTTAAAAAAAATCTTTGCAGATCTTTTTCCTCTTTCTTCCATTTGTTATCCTTTTCCCAGAGCTATCCTCAAATGCCCTTAGACTTTTGGTTAGTTGGACAGCTGAGTTTCTTTTAACTGATTTCTTCTCTACTATTATTCTATGTGGGATGAACTGCTAAAGATCTTCCAACATTCCTCACTGAAAGTTTTTTTTTAAAGTTTATATTCTTTTTTTTTCCTTTTTTGGCGAGGCAATCAGGGTTAAGTGACTTGCTCAGGGTCACACAGCTGCTAAGTGTCAGGTGTCTGAGGCTTGATTTGAATTCAGGTCCTCCCAACTCCAGGGCTGTTGCTGCATCCACTACACCACCTAGCTGCTCGTAAAGTTTATATTCTAAATCAGCTATGTCTTTGGTTGCCCTGTCTCTTGGTACAGAAAGTAAACAAAGAATTTGAGGCACTTATTAGATTCCTTTAGCATTCTTGTGGTAACAGATTAACATTTGTTATTCTGTAAAAATTATTGTAATCCATGCTAATGGCCTTTCCTCCATCCATTTCCCATTTTTTTCACCATCAATAATATGCTTTAACAGACCAGAATGGAGTTGTTTCAATTCCATACCATAACGTTTCTCTCATTTTTATTCTTTTTTCCCTTTTTAAAAAATTTGTTTCTTTGTTTTAACAAGTCAGAGGCCTAATTACACACACACAGCTGATATGGAAATAACTCCCACACCAGTAATGAGTTATTTCCAGTCTACTGATACATATATACTTGGTGCCAGACATCCCAGAACTTTCAACTTTTTTTTCTCAAGTGGAGTATTCATTACATGTAAGTACAAGGCTTCTTATCATCTACAAATCTTTGGTGAAATTCATTCTTACTCCTGAACTATATTTCCAACATGCTTTCTTTTTATTTGTTTATCTATTTATTTGTTCATCTATCTATTTATGTAGGGGGAGCTAGGTGGCAAAATGGATAGAGTGGAGTCAGATAGACCTGAGTTGAAATTTGGCCTCAGAGACACATACCAGCTGTGTGACTCTGGGCAAGTCACTTAATCTTGTTTACCTCAGTTTCCTCACCTGTAAAATGAGTTAAAGAAAGAAATGGCTAAAAAAGGAAATAGTATCTTTATCAAGAACCACCCCCCACCAAAAAAAGTGAGGGGTCATGAAGAGTTGGACATGACTGAAACAACTGAACAACAAACAACCTATTTTTAACATTCTTTTTTTTTATTTTGAAGTCCAAGTTCTCTCCCTCTCTCCCACCCATTTGAAGCCATATCATGTCAATAATATATGCAAATTCATGCAAAACATATTTCTGTATTAGCCATGTCCAGCATATTTTCCCCATCCCTCTTCATGCTTACCATTTTATCAAATACACCAAAGATAATATATGAAGTTTCCTTCATTTGGAGCCTCTTAAGTTCTTCATAGAATTTCTCAACCTTTTCATCCTCTATAGCAGATGCTGGTGTTTAAGCTGCAATTATTGCTGTAGTGATCTTTTTATAAATGCTTATCCCGAACACTCCAATATGAGATGACTAAATGTCCCATGAAATGATGCTTCTTGTTGCCTCTGGATGCACAATAAAACACACTCCAACAGCTCTCTTCACCACTCCAAGGAGAACCAGTGAGCCAACCTTCCATTCGGCAGCAACTCCCTTCTGTCTTCTTGCTTAGGTTGAATCAAGAATATTATAACTTATATGATTCAGTTCTTCTAGGACAGGACTTCTTAACCCTAGGGTCAAAGAATTTGTTGTTTTTGAATATGTTGAAAATTTTAATTTGATATAATTGGTTCATTTTGTGGTCTTACGTATTTGGGTTTATTAAAATTAAAATAGGATTCTGAGAAGAGGTTCATAGGTTTCATCATAGGCTAAAGGGGTCCATGGCACAAAATTGGTTAAGAAGCCTTGTATGTGTGTGTTTAGTGAAGTCGTTTTCAATTGTGTCTGACTCTTCGTGACTCCATTTGGGGTTTTCTTGGCAAATATACTGGAGTGGTTTGCCATTTCCTTCTCCAGTTCATTATACAGCTGAAGAAACTGAGGTAAATGGGATGAAGTGAATTGCCCAGGGTCACTCAGCTAGTAAACGTCCAAGGCTTGATTCAGACTCATGCTTTCCTGATCATTGACCTGCTGCTCTATCCACTGTACCACCAGCTGCCCCATGACAAATCTTACTCAAAGCCTTTTTTCAGAAACAAATAACTATAGATAAAGTAGAACCCCATTAATTAGGGAATGAATAAACAAATTATGATACATGAATGTAATGGGATATTATTTTGCTATGAGAAACAACAAATATGTTAAAGACAATAAATATGATGAACACATGTGTGTACAGGAAAATTTATATGAACCAGCGTAGACTGAAGTTCACAGAACCACAAATACAAAAAGAACAGTGACTACAGTGAGGGAAATAGAAAGACCAATCACCATGACATAAATGAAAGTGAATGTTGTGAAATTTCAAAGAATAAACATGACCCCAAAGAAGAGGCATGAAAAGACGCACTTCTCCTCCACTCCTTTGCAGCGGTGAGAGGTCCACAGCTATGAATCATTATTAATAGTTTCAGATTTTTTAAATATGTCCATTGATTTTTCTCTCATTCCTGTTTTTTTTTATTAAAAAATTTTGTTATATGGAATAGATTTCTGGGGAGGGTAGAGGCAAGGTTACAAGGGGAAATTTGGTCAATGTGAAAACAGAATATATCCATAACTATTTTAAAAAAGAAGCCCTGTTGTCATAGTATGACCCTCATTAGCTACTGGACAAGCCTCTCACATTTAGAGTCAAGTCCATGTTTGTAAACATCCTAAAAACTGAAATTCTTGGCACCTTGACCTCCTCTTTCTCCACCTGCCTCCAATGCAGAACTGGGAGGGGGCAAATCTAGTCAAGAGGAGATTTTATATTTTTCTTGGCATCATGGGATGCTGTGCCCAATGAGTTCAATGCCATGTGACCAAACTGCTGATGCATCTCCATTTAGCTGGGTTAGTCATTAAGAAGACACAGTATGTTGCTGAGATCATTCTCAGACTTTCCGATGTAGTAGAACCTTCTGGAGCTTAATTTCTTCTGGATACAACTTCCGCATAGGCGAACCAAAGTCACCTCTAATTCATGATGAGGCACCATACGTAGTGAGTATCTGCCTCTGTGCGCCATCTATACACTGTTCCTAATTCTGCCCTCTGGAGCCAAGACAAATAAGGCTGATCTCTCTTCTCCCCCGTGATAGTCCCTCAAATCCTGGAAGACATCTTTCATGTCTCCTCTAAGGTCCTGAAAAAAAAATGAGCCACAACTTGTTTTCCCTGAGTCTTAAGTGAATGGAAGAAACTGAGGAGAGAATATTAACATTGGTCAAATGAAAAGATGCTTACAGAGAAAGGCCAAGAAGAATCTAGAAAGGTCACTTTCTACTGAAGGAGTTTCTGGGAAAGATACAGTTAGTGATAACAAGGGAGGATCTTATGATAAAGGGAGAATAATGTTTGGACACAACAACATAGTCAAGAGATAGCACATATCATTCAGCCAACATGCATTTATTAAGCTCTTACTATGTGCACAGTGTTGTGCCTTCATGGGATCCTGCAGCAACGTGGCATAGGGGGTAAAGAGCTCCGACTAGAATCAAGAAGACTCAGTCCCAAATTTGACTTAAGACACTTAACTGTGTAACCCTGGGCAAATCATTTAACCTCTGCCTACCTCAGTTTCCTCAAATGTAAAATGGAGATTGTAATAGCACCTGCATCCCAGGGTTGTTATGAGGATCGAATGAGATAATATTTGTAAAGCACCTTGCACAGTGCTTGACAAATAATAGGTACTTAATAAAGGGCACAGGGCAAGTCATTTTGTCTTTCTCAACCTTAATTTCTCCATCATTGAAATGGGAGTAAAAATGGCACCCACCTTCCAAAGCTGTTGTGAAGATGAAATGAGATAACATATGGAAAGCATTTTGCAAATCTTACAGTGCTGACTCGCTCTCTCTCTGTCTGTTTCTATCTCTTTCTCTGTCAATCTCTGTCTCTCTGTCCCTCTCTTTCAGTCTCTTTCTCTGTCTCTCTTTGTCTTTCTATGTCTCTCTGTGTCTCTCTCTGTCTCTATGTCTCTGCTGTCTATCTCTGTCTCTCTCACTGTCTCTCTCGCTGTCTCTGTCTCTGTCTCTGTCTCTCTCTCTCCCCCTCCCTCCCTCTCTCTCCCCCTCCCTCCCTCTCTGTTTCTGTTTCTGTCTCTGTCTCTGTCTCTGTCTGTCTCTGTGCCTGTCTCTGTGTCTGTGTCTGTGTCTGTGTGTCTCTCTCTCTTCTATCTCTCTATCTCTTTGTTTATCTCTGTCTTTCTCTGTGTGATTCTGTCTCTTTATCTATCTCTCTTTGTCTTTCTATGTCTCTCTCTGTCTCTGTCTATCTCTGTGTCTTTCTGTCTCTGTCTCTGTGCCTGTGTCTGTCTCTCTCTGTCTCTGTCTCTGTCTCTCTGTCTCTCTGTCTCTCTGTCTCTCTCTCTCTCACTGGTCCTAGAGTCAGGAAAACCTGAGTTCAAGCCCAGTGTGTAACCCTGAACTCTGTGATCATGGACAAGTCACTTAGCCTCTGATTTCCTCAGCATCCTTAATTATGAAACGGGGATAATAACAGTGTCTTCCTTGCAGGATTGTCATGCGGATCAAAAGAGATAACATTTGCAAAGCCCGTCCCTGGCACACAGTAGGTACTTAATAAATGTTTATTCCTTTCCTCCCATTTTTTTAATGATATGGCATGGTAGGGGAGTGGAGAAGAGAATTGGGACCTGTGATTTCATAAATCTGGGAAAGTCAAGTCACTAGTCCCTCCACCAATTCCTATCAGTGACTTGCCTATAATTCCCAATCTCAGAGAATTATCTGAAGCACTGAGAGGTTAAAAAACTTGCTTCGAAATCACACAGTTCATATGTATGAAAGGCAAGAGTTGAACCCAAGTCTTCTCGACTCTGAAACCACCTTTGTACCCAGAGAGAGGTAGTCCTACAGAGAGGTATACCATCAATCAATCCGACAGCATTTGTTGAGCACCTACTATGTGCCAGATGCTGACTTAAGCACTAGGGATACAGAGGCAGATTAACAGGCATATATCAAGTGTTCCCTCTGTACCAAGCATTGAGTTAAGCACTACATACGTAAAAAAGCAAACAAGAATCTATGCCCTCAAAGGACTTGCAAAACGTATATAAAACATAGTATCTGGGGAGTAGGGCAAGGCACTAGGGCAGCTAGGTGGTGCAATGGATAGAGGCCCCCTTGTCCCCTGCCCTGGACCTGGAGTCAGGAAGATCTGAATTCAAATCCAGTCTTAGACACTTACTAGTTGTGTGACCCTGGCCAAGTCACTTAAACCTGTTTACCTCAGTTTTCTCATCTGTAAAATGAACTGGAGAAGGAAATGGCAAACCACTCTAGTATCTTTGCCGAGAAAACCCCAAATGGGGTCATGGAGAGTCAGACGTGACTGAATGACAACAGGGAAGGCCTCATGAAAAAGTTGGAGTTTAAGTTCAATCAATCAATAAGCATTTATTAAGCACCCATTATGTGCCAGGCACTATGCTAAGCACTAGGAGTACAAAAAGGAGCAAAAGACAGGCCCTGCCCTCAAGGATCTAGAGGAATCTGGGGATTCCCAGAAGTATAAATGAGAGAGAGTGTTCCAGGCATCTGAGACAACCAGCACAAAGCCATACAGATGAAAGATCGATTGTTGTGCGTGACAACACAACAAAACATTTGATTATAGAATTTACAGCTGGAAAAAAAAATCTAGTCCAAACCTATTCCCCTCCCCATTTAGACTTAAGCCAAAATTGCAGTTCAAAATTCAATTGACATTTTTGTTCCGCAGTTGTGTCCGACTCTTTGTGACTCTATTTGGGGTTTTCTTGGCAAAGATACTGGAGCAGTTTATCATTTCCTTCTCCAGCTTGTTTTATAGATGAGGAAACTGAGGCAAACAGGGTTAAATGACTTGCCCAGGGTCACACAACTAATGTGTTTAAGGCCAGATTTAAACTCAGGAAAATGAGTCTTCCTGAATCCAGACCCTGCACTCTATGCTCTATGGCGCCCCCTAGCTGCCCCAAGGTCTTATTAGTTGTGGCAGAGCAGAGCTATGATTCATCCTCAAGTCTTCTGACTGTGCCTCCAGAGCACTTTCCATTACCCTTCCCCGAAGAACTCCTTCAAGTTAAAGATGCAAGTCACACATAACCCGTGGTCCTCTATCTCGATCCATAATATTACTTGACCATCGGGCCTTGTCTTCATAAAAAGGAGCGTACATCTAATCGTAACTTCCATGTTCCAGGTAGATTAAATCAATGGCTCGCCAAAGGTATGAAAACCACTGACAGTTCTAACGGTATGAACAAGTTGGCTGGGGATAGTAGGAATGAAAATAAATAATGACTGTAAGAATTATGAGATGACTTTATTCTATAAGCAATAGCTATGGAGGAGCTTTAGGATAGGCCTAAAGCTTCACTCTGCTCGATGTTTATACTCGGCAGGAAGAAAAGCAAAATAAAGCATCGTGTTGCACCAACAGAAGCTTCCCCGATGAGTGGTCAATGTCCCCATCACTGCCATTATCTTGAAGCAGGTGAGACAGCCTATTTCCTAGTCTGGCATGCTGGCTGAGCCCTCCGCTGCTTCTGCTTGTAGGGATTCAATTAATGGTAAAGGACCTATTGTATAATGTGTCAGGAGGCATCTTGAAATAAAAATAAGATTAATGATTTTATATCAGTCTCAGCTTGATCACCCATGAGCTAAAATGAAGAGCTTGTGAGGTGAGATGAGATTCTCTCTGGCACTCTGTAGTCTGAGTCCTGACAGCGGGGATCCCGAAGAGAGGGGTTCTCAGGGCAAAATCACAAAGGGCTCAATGGGTGCCAGTTGTGAAGTTGGAGGTCCTGAATTCAAATCCTGGCTTGGACGTTTGCTCACCTGCAGTTCCCAGGATCATAAATTACAGCTAGAAGAGATAGTAAAAATCACAAAAAACAACTGCTCATTTTGCAGGTGAAGAAACAGAGACTCAGTGAGGGTGAGTGGCTTGCCCAGAGTCATACGGATGATATGTGGCAGAGCTGAGATATGAACCTTGGCACTTGGATTCTAAATCCAGAGTCCCTTTCACCACACCATACTATGAATGATGACTGAGTCACACCCTCTCCAGGCCTCTGTTTCGTCGTCTATAGAATGGGGAAGTTGGAGTAGATGGCCCTTATGGTTACTTCAAACTCCAAATTCTATGGACCTCTACAGAAACAAGTCCGATCATTTCTCATGTGTTTTATGTTTGTTTGTTTGCCAAAAGTGGAGCTAGGAGTAGCTAGGTGGCGCCAGAGTCCATAGAGCACTAGGCTTGGAATCAGGAAGACTCATCTTGCTGAGTTCAAATCTGGCCTTAGACAATAACTAGCTGTGTGACCTTGGGCAAGTCACTTAACTATGCTGCCCTCAGTTTCCTCATCTGTAAAATGAGCTGAAGAAGGAAATGATATATCACTTCAGTATCTTTACCAAGAAAACTCCAAATGGAGTCACAAAGAGTCAGATACGACTGAAACAACTGAATGATGACAACAAAACAGAGGAGCTCAAGTCTGGGGCTGCTACTGAACCATCTCACACAAGAAAAAAACAGAGAAGAGCAAATTTCCATCTGAAGCCTCCAGGGACCTATCCCTTCCTGCACTGTTGCTTTGTTTAGATTTTTTCCCCTCTTCTTTTTAATTCAACCTGTGATTTTATTAGTACAGGAAACTGCCTCCAACCACGCAGGTCAGCACCTGCTTTAAAACTTAAGAGTCTTAAAAAGTTGCCTGAAGCACTGAGAAATAAAATGACTTTCCCAGTCACACAACTAAGATTTGTCAGAGGGCACTTGAACCCAGGTCCTAATGACGCCAACGTGGACTCTATATGCGCTATTCCATCTTGCCTCTCTTTGTTAGGGGATATTTTTGTCAAAGATCTATAATTTGGCCTGAATCTCAGAGAGGTGTCTGACACTCTGAGAAGCCACTTGACTTGACCAAGGTCACAGAGATAGTAAGTGTAAGATGAAGCATTTGAGCTCAGGGCCTCCTGAGTCTAAATCCAGCCCCCTACCCACTAGACCTTTCTGAGAGTTACCACGGCCAGCATCATATGTTAACCACCGACCAAAATTTATACCAATAATACCTCTTTAGTCATTCTAATCATGAGGATTACTTGAACTGTGGCAAAACTAAATAATGATAATAGTAGTAATAGTAATAATAATGATAATAACACATTTACATAGTGCTTTCAGATTTGCAAAGCACTCCCTTAAAATAACACTATAGGTATGTTGTGGTTCAGTCATTTTCAGTTGTGTCTGACTTCTCATGACCCCATTTGGGGTTTTCTTGGAAAAGATACTGGAGTAAGTTGCCACTTCCTTCTCCAGCTACAGATGGGTAAACTGAGGCAAACAGGGCTAAGTGTCTTGCCCAGGGTCACAAAACTAGTAAGTGTCCTAGGCCAGATTTGAACTCAGGAGGATGAGTCTTCCTGACTCTAGGTCCAGCATTCTATCCATTGCACCACCTAGTAGTGAAGCTTTATTATCCCCATTTTATAAATAAGGAACATGAGATACAGAAAGGTTGTTAATAATAATAACATCTATATAGCATTTCTTATGTGCCAAGTCCTATGCTAAGCAATTTACAAATTTTCTCTCATCTGATCTTCAAAATAACCTTAGGAAATAGGTGTTATTATGCCTTTATTGTCTCCATTTTACAGAAGAGGAAACTGAGGCAAACAAAGGTTAAGTGACTTACCCAGGCTTACACAGAGAGTAAGTATCAGAGCTGGGAATCAAACCCAGGTCCCTGGACTCTGAGTCTAAGGCTTGCTACACTAATTACAAAAAAAGATGTGGGCAATTTTATCCCATCTTCAAATTAGCCTGAAAAAGAGAAATTAGCCTTACTTGAAAAGAGGAATGAGTTAGATTACTTATAAGGAAGGGTACATCCATTCTCTTTGCCACATCCATCATCTCTTATACCGATGGTTCCCACTGTTTTTGTCTGCAGTCTGATCGTCTCTCAAGAATTCTAATTCCACCCCCACAGATGCCAACAGGGCATTTCCCCCTGATTTTCTCACTGTTTTGTACACAGTCTGCCTCAAATTAAATCCCCCCCCCCAAAAAAATCTGGTTCTCCTCTGAATTTCTGTAAATAGTATTCCCCATTACCCCAGTTATCTAAGCTCAAAGCATCAGTCATTTTCAGTTAGTTACCAAGCCCTTTCATATCATTCTTCATCTTGTCTCTCCTAATCATTCCCTCCTTTCCATTCCCATGCCACAGAGCCAGTCCCGGCCTTCATCACCTCATGCCTGGCTTATTGCAATCTCTTCCTAACTCATCTATCTCCAGGCTCGCCTCACTCTAATCAAGACTGCACATTCCCCTCCTCCACTCCACCTCAGATTGATGTTCCTAAAATCACCACCACAGCCACGGGATGTGGAAGGATAGGGCTAAGCAATCATTTATGTGAGCAGTAGCTGGGGATTTCAATAGACTAGGAACTCAACATGAGTCAAAAGCACAAAGCGATGACTAAAAAAAGATGTGTAATTATAAAAATAGAAGAGCATACAGTTACATAGCGCTGCAGGTGACACAAAGCACTTTCCACATAGCAGGCCCATGAAATAGATCAGGATGAGGTGTTCCATTAATAGAAACAGTTTCCTGGATAAGTGAGGTGATACTACTGTATTCTGTCCTGTGAAGATCACATCTGGGTTATGATGCTTAGGTCTAGGTGCTCAATTATAGGTATAGGGATGAGTTAAAGAGCTTCATTTCCTTACTTAGTATGTCTACTTCACTTACTTCAACCTTCGGCAAGTCATCTTACCTACTTGGGCCTCAGTTTCCTTATCTGTGAGAAAGGAAGGAAATAAGCATTTATTAAGCACCTACTGTGTGCCAGGCACTGTGCTAAATGCTTTACAAAATTTATCTCATTTGATCCTCACAACAACCCTGGGAGGTAGGTGCTATTATGATCCCTATTTTATAGTTGAGGAAACTGAGGTAGACAGAGCTAAGCAATTTTTTCCCCAGGGTCAAAGTGTCCAAAGTTAGATTTGAACTCAGGTCTTCCTCACTCTAGGCCCAGCACGCTATCCACTGCACAACCTAGCTGCCTCTGTAAAATGAGGGAGTTCCAATCCACTCTCACTCCAGGTCCAGCCCCCTATCCACTGCACTACCTAGCTTCCTCTATAAAATGAGGGAGTTGGATTAGAGGACATCTAAGGTCTCAGTTCTAAATCTATGGTCTTATAAGGGCTGCCAAGATGGTAAGGGCTTGGACAGCATATCAAATGGGAATTTGATGGAAGAAATGGAGAGGTTTAGCCTGTAGCAAAGAATATTTGTGGTGGGGAGGTAAGATCTATCTTTAAGTATTTCAAAGGCTGCCACATGAAATACAGATGTGACTTATTTCATTAAATATGTATTGAGTGCCTACTGCATTCACTTTGTGCCTCACTCTTAAACTAATTGAGCAAGATTACATTTATCTCAAAATGTTGTCACAGTAACTTACAAGAAACAACTGCAGGAGACATTGTCTCTCATTTTTCATCCAGTCCCAATTTCCTTGTCCTCTCTGCCCCATCTCCCTGTCTTCCACATCTCTCCCATTTTCTACCCTTCAAGACTCAGTATGTGTGAGGGCTTTGTTTTTGGTTTTTTTTGTTGTTGTTGTTCTACTTTCTCTAGGATTGTTTCTTCTGGCAATAGCTTAACATCATGGTTGAGAATGTCAAGGAGCCATTCATCTCTGTGGACCAGGCCCAGCATGGGTGGCTCCCCCAAATTCACTCCAATACTAGCTGTTCATCCAAGGCTCCCAGGGAGGGGCTGGATTCCAGACTAAGACCCGAATGATGAGCAAAGAGTGAAATCAGACGTTTTGCTGGACCAGCAATAAAAGCTTCCTATCTTGAAGTTAACATTTTAATTAACAATTAGCAAACAAATGAATAATTTGTGCATAGGTAATATAAATTAACCTGCATGTTATAGATCAAATTTTCCTCTGAGGATGTGGCTGTGGTTCATTATTAAAGTGTCAGAAAAGAAATCCTCTTGCCCATCATTTGCCCATCATTTGTGCACTCCTGTCAGCCGGCTCAACTCTGGAAGAAAAGAACATAGGTAGAGAGAAAATGTATTATGATAAGGAATGATGCTAATGTAGATGTGTGTATACCAAGGGCCAGTTAATCACTGTTTTAGAGTAATTACATTGTGAGTTTAATATTCTGCAGACTATTACCCTGTCACAGGCTAAGGAAGCCCCATATATAATTTTCAGTAATAAAACATATATTTTCTACTTTCATAAATTTGTTGTCTAATCGAACTGCCTACTTTTCTCTGAGTGCTCTCAGCTTAGGCCTGGAGATGGGACACTCTTCAAGATATGGACACAAAAGGCTTCTCCATATAGTAGCGTGAAGGGATGGACAGAGGGTCAGATTTCTGTTTGGCCCACAGGGCAAAATGAGAAGTGATAGGTAGAAATTTCAGAAAGACAGAATAAAATTCAAAATAAGGAAGAAAATTCCTAACAATTAGAGATATAGAAGTAGAGAAGAATGCCTCGTGGAGAAGTGAGTTTCTCATCACAGGACATCTACCAGCAGAAGCTGGGCCAAATTATCAGAGATGCTATATAAATGGTATTCATGCTTCAGGCATCTGTGGATTGGATTCTTCTGAGATTTTTTAAATGGTATGATTAATAATAAGAGTTAATAGCAGCCAATATTTTTATAACATTTTAAGGTTTTCAAAGCATTTTACATGTGTTAACTCATTTCATCTTCACAACAACCATGGGAGGTAAGTGATATTATTATAATTCCCATTTTACAAATGAGGAAACTGAGGTAGAGGTTAAATGACTTGGCCAGGGTCACTCAGCTAGTAAGTATCTGAGGTGGGATTTTACCTTAGGTTTTCCTGGCTCTACTATGAGATTATTAGTCCCCAGCTGCTCGTAAACACTGATGCACTAAATCCTCACTTCCACCTTGTATATCATTTCCAGCTTCCTTCAAATCACATTTCAGGTACCATTTTCAATGTGAGGCTTTTCCTGTTCCCCTACAGGTGTTTATCCTCCTCCTTGAAATGACTTTGTGTTATTTTTAATATTCTTTGCATTCTCCTCCAGTAGAATGTAAACCTCGATTTTATCTCTACATCTTTATTGCCTAACACAGTACTTCATAGATTGTAGCTGTTTAATAAAGGTTTTGTGAATTTGATTGAATTAAATTTCTGATATAAGTGATATCACTTAAATTACAGACTTTCCATGGATTCTAAAATGTAGACATGGAAGGGAGGTTTGGGACTTTCTCCTGCCCCCACATCCCCTGCCATTTTACAAATGAAGAAATAGAACCAAAGTACAGTAGATAGAACACTGGGCCTAGAGTCAAGAAGACCTTTGTTCAAATCTAGCCTCAGATACTTACTAGCTATGTGACCCTGGGCCAGTCATTTAACCTCTGTCTCAGTTTTCTCACCCATAAAATGTGGTAAATAACAGCATCAACCTCTCAAGTTGTTGTGAGGATCAAATAATAATTATAATCAATATAATCAAATAATAATTATAAAGCACTTAGCACAGTGCCTGATATATAGTAGGTACTTAATAAATGCTGTTCTCTTCCTTCTCTTACCCTTCATCCTTTCATTCTTGTACCATGAGCTCTGTGAGAACAGAATATGGCTTCTCTAAATCATGAATATCTCCCCCCATCCCCACCCCAGATCAGCACCTAGGTCAGAGCTTTGCAGAAAGTAGATGCTTTAAAAATATATGTTAAATTCATTCATTCATTTGTTTGTTTAACTTATAATCATTAAACAGTTACAATGGAGTAATGCAATCTTTGGCTTCTCTAAGAGAGGCATAGCTTCCAAGACAAGGGAGGTAACAA
This sequence comes from Vombatus ursinus, assembly GCF_900497805.2. NCBI lineage: Eukaryota > Metazoa > Chordata > Mammalia > Diprotodontia > Vombatidae > Vombatus > Vombatus ursinus. The sequence continues at coordinate 3,338,021 of NW_020949772.1, forward strand.
TTCCAATCTACTCTGCCCAATCAGAACTCATCTGAAATGTTGTGTGCTCTGTTTTGGGCACCACAGTTTAAGGACTTTGATAAGTTGGAGAGTATCCAGAAAGGGTTAAATAGGATGGTGAAGGACTTTGGTTCTATGAGATATAAGAATCAGCTGAGGTCACGGGGTATGTCTAGCTTGGAAAAGCTTGGAGAAAGAGACTCATGGGAGTCATGGTAAGTGCCTTCAAGTCTTTGAAGATCTGTCATAGGGAGGTAAGACTAGATCGGTTCTACTTGGCCCCAGAGGTCAAAACCTAGAGCAATGGGGGGGGGGGGGAAGCAATGTGACTTATTATTAAAGATCAGAGAAGAAAATTTAGTCTTAATGTCAATAAAAAACTTCCTAACAATTCGAGCTGTCCCAAAGTGGAATAACTTGACTGAAGATGTGGTGGGCTGCCCCTCCTTGGAGTTCTCCAATCAGCAGCTGGATGACCACTTGTTTCATATGGTAGAGTGAGGATTCCTTTTGTGGGTGGATTGGACCAAATGGAAGCAGAAGTCTCTTCTACCCTTCAAATTCCATGATTCTGTGGGGTTTCTCATTCATTTAACATACATACATACACACATCAAGCACCTACTATGTGCCAAGCATTGTGCTAATGCTGGGAATAGAAACACAAAATTGAGGCAACCTCTTCCCTTGGGAATCTTTCATTCTACTGAGTAAAATAACGTGTGCACAGAAAATTAAATTGGAAACATTTTCAAAGTAATTTCAAGAAGGATGCTAGCAACTGTAGAGATGGGGAGAGGCATCCAGTGGCAGGTGACATTTGTGCTAAGCTTAGAAGGAAATAGAAATAGGAGGTAATGCATTCTAGACATTGGAGAAATACATGACTGATGGAGAAGCAGGCCCTTTTGGCTGGAAAAGTAAAAGTATGGGAAAGTAAATAATATACAATAGCAATGTGGAACCCAATTTCGGAGAGCCTGAAATGTCTATTTAAGGAGTGTTTATTTATCTTAGAAATATTTGGAAGCCACTGGAGCTGGTTGAGTAAGAGTGATAAGGTCAGAGCTGTCCTTTAGAAAAGTCACTTTGGTCACTGTGCAGAGAATGGATTGGAGAGGGGAGAAGCTGGAGGAAAAGAGGCAATGATGGGGCTATTGCAATTGCCCAGGTAGAAGATATTGAGGGTATGAATTAGGTCATTGACCTTATAAGTGGAGAGAAGGACACAGATGAGAGATGTCTTGTGGAAGCAGTATCACAAAACTTGGTTTTGTTGACTCTAAGATTATGAGCCCAGGAGAACGAAAGGATGTTGATGCTCTCAAAAGAAATGGGAAAATTAGGCAGAGAGGAAGGGTTGCGAGGAAAAATTCAGAGTTCTCTTCTGGATGTGTTAAATTTGAGTTGTCTGTGTGATATCTATCTGTAGAAGGCCAATAGGAAGTTGATGACATGTAACTACAGTTACTCAGGAAAGAGATACAAGGTGATGATAAAGACCTGTGAGTCATCTACATTAGAGGCATCAAACATGCTACCAATAAGTAATGCCTGGCCTGAAGCAGGTTAAAATATAATTGGGAAATATTTTTAGAAAATAAATAAAAATACAATAGAATATCAATAATGTTAATATGTGGTTTTCTATGTCAATATATAGACTGCAGGGATCCTTACTGAAGGTTTAGCAGCATCTCTTTCCATTTGAGTTTGATACCACTGGTCTGCATAGAGGTGATAGTTGGACCCACTGGATCCTATGAAATCACACAAGGAGAGCATAGAGAAGGGAAGAAGAGGATCAGGAGAGAAATCAGGGTAACATAGATGGGAGGGAGAGATGGATGATAATCCAGAAAAGGAGACTGAGAATAGCTTGCCAACTAGATAGGAAAACCAAGAGAGTGCAACGTCTGGAAAACTCAGAGGAAAAAAGAATACTTGCAAGAAGGTGGCAGAATGGCAAAGGCTGCAGATAGGTCAAGGCAAATAAGGATGGAGAAAAAACACACATATCTGATTTGGCAACTGTACCAAGTCAAATTATTTGTCCAATTGAATTGTTGATTGAATACATTCCAAATTTGAGAAAGAGAAAGTTCATAGGTCAACAGTTTCCCTCTTCAGCATAATAGCAAGAAACTATTTTCAATATAATTCAACAAACGTTAATTAAGTGCCTATGGGCTAAGAACTGGATATAACCCAGTACTACCAGGGGTCTGTGATTCTTACTGAGTTGGCTATTTCCTCCAGTTCTTCAAATGCAGTTGATTCAAGCCTGCCCACCCTGTGTGACTCTCTCCCATGTTCTCCCATAAGATTACGATAGGGTTAACCCAACATGTTAGAGTCCTCCCTCATGTGGACATTTCATGGCCATCATGTAAGTCCTTACATTTGCTGTGTTTCCCTCCTATTTTTTTCTGGTCATGCATTTCTCTGATTATATCATTTGTATTACTTCTCCCGTATCGATGAATCCATCAGTAAGCATATATTAAATCCCCACTATGTACTAGGCACTGTGTTAGGTGCTGGCGATACAAAGATTGAAAGTAAAAATAACCCCTAACCTCATGAACACAGTGTATAGAGTATTGAACCTAGAGCCAGGTAGACCTGAGTTCAAATCCATATTTAGACACATATTACTTGCATGACCTTAAGCAAGTCACTTTACCTGTATCTGCCTTAGTTTCATAAAGAGTTAAATGGAGGATAATAATAACACGAGCTCTTGCTGTTATTGTGAGAATCAAATGAGACAACACTTACTAAGTGCTTTGCAAACCTTAAAGTCAGTCAATAAACATTTTTTTTTATGTAATGACTATGTGCCAAGCTGAACCTTTAAGGAAAATAGGGATTCTGAGAGATGGAGGAGGAGTAAGTGCCTTCCAGGCATGTGACACAGTCATTGCCAATGTACAGAAGTGGAAGGAGGAGTACTGTGTTTAAAGAGCAGTGAGAAAACCAATTTGGCTGGATCATACTTTGCATGGAGTGAACTAGTAAACAATAAGGCTGGAAAGGTAATTATGACCATAATAATAATAATAATAACTAGCATTTTTGTAGCACGTTTAGATGTGCAAAGTGCTTTACAAATATTATCTTGTTTGATCCTCACAACAACTTGGGAAATAGGTGCTCTTAGTATCCCTCCTTTGCAGATGAGGAAACTGCGGCAGAGAGAAGCTAAGTGGCTTGCCCAGGGTTATATAGCTAGAAAGTGTCTGAGTCCAGATTTGAACACAGATCTTCCCAATTTCAGGTCCAGCAATCAATTTGGAGCCGCACTGACCAGGGCTTTAAGTGGCAGCCTAAGAAATTTGTATTTTAACCCATAGATATTGGGGAACCCCTGAAAGTTTTAGATGTAGGGCAGTGACATTAACATCTTTGCATTCCCAGTACTTAGCAAAGTACCCAGCACACAATAGGTGCTTAATCAATGCCTACTGATTGACTGATTAAAAGTTATGCTCTTCAAAATTATAATTATGTAAAATATGGTCACTGTAAATCCAGCCCCATGGAAACATGCAGTGAATATTATGCTTACTGACACTGATAAGGGATCTGCATATTACAACTGATAATAATCTACACTCTCCAAGTGTAGGCACTCATCTCTTTCCTAAGTTCACAAGTGGGCATGGGGTGCTTCCAACCAGAAAGTCAAGTGTAGTTTGTGGCCAGGGTCACTCGTGGGAACAAAGCTGTCACTCCTTAGAATGCTGTCATTCCCCATTCATTGAAGCATAACTGTCCCCATCCCTTGCTCTTCATGTGGAACAGTAGGAGCCAACACACAGGGGAATGTTTTCCCTAAAGGAAACATACAGACACAGAGATACAAATCCGTTTACACACAAGCTGTGAATTCAAAGGAAGCGAGGAAAGTGAATTAAATCAATGGGTTCCAAGTCACCATTGTTCCCATCAAAGGCCCACATGAATCCCCTGAAAATCTGATGCCAATTACAACATCCTCACCCACCAGAGACATCAAATTAATTAAACTTTTTTGGCAAGCCCTCCCAAGCCTTATAATGTTTGCACTTGAGAAAAAATCCTCTTTCCGATACATTCAAGTCTCTGAAGGTCTGCAGTAGGCGTGCTTAACAGAACAATATTTATATAACAATTTCTTTAATTACACAGCAGAAACCTGGATTCTTTGCATGCAATTAGCACATTATTAATAAAGCCAAGGCAGGTATTAAGAAAAGTAAAACAATTATATTCAAGTAACCGGTTCTTTCCTAGACCTCTTCATGGACTGGATCATAGGCCTGGAGCTAGAAAGTCTTCAAGTTCAATCCCCTCATTCTATAAATGAGGAAACTGAGGCCAAGAGATAGAAGCAGAATTCTGGAGAGTAGCAGTGCATTTGGAGTCAGAGGACACAGATCCAAACCCTAGCTCTGACTTTTTTGCTAGGTATGGCCATATAGCGGATATGGCTAAGTATAGCAGATAGACTATGGGACTTGGTACCATGAAGAAGTCAGTTCAAATCCTACCTCAGGCACTTTTGAGCTCTATGCCCCTGGGCAGAGCACCTAATTTTTCTGAGTCTCAGTTTCCTCATCTGTAAAATTAGGTGCGTGGGCTTGCTGATTTCTAAGGTCTTCTCTAGCTCTAGATTCGTGAATCTGTGTTCTCCATTAGTAAAAGCTTGCTGTTTAGATAATGCTTTAAAGGCCACAACGCAAACTTATATGACCTCATTTGATCCTCACAACAATGCTCTGAAATGGGGACTACTATTCTCACTTTAGAAATGAGGAAATTACAGATCCAAAAGGTTAAGACCCAGGGTCATAAAGGTCATAAATGACTAAGACAGGAGTGGACCTCAGTCTTCCTCACTCCAAGTAATCTATCTACTACTCCATATGGCCTCTTGGTGGCTGAAAGAAGACTATATTAAAACTTAGTGTATGGGATGTTCAGGGATGACTAGCACCTCTGATGTGAGGGCTTGCCAAGCCCTTTTCAGGGCTGATCACCCACCTTTGGTGTCTGTCTGATTCACCTAACTCTCACCTGTGGCTCCAAGAAGCCATAGCGTGCTCAGCAGCCACATCCCAGAAAATCATCTTGGCAGATGGATTAAAACCAGGTTGAGGGTAACCAACAAACCTCAAACCTGTTGGTGACTTGGGGGGGTGTCTACTCCAAGCATGTATAGACTTCCCCTGCAGAATGGGCAGATGAGAAGAATTTGTTCCAACAGCCAAGAAGGCATCTAAAGCAGGTGCTATGGAACACTTAGTTGGTTAGACATCAAAGACACCAAGGTCATCCACTGCATCCCGAGCCATTACCAGACACCTTGACTTTTGTCTTGCCACAGGACTTTGATGACTCTGGAAGAGAGAGTGAGGTGAATGACTTTATGCAACTCTCTCTAACTTCAGTTGACACACAAGTCAAGACATCATCCCATGATGTCATTGGTCCTCTTCAAAAACAATGGATGAACAACAATAATAATAATCTTAAACGTCTCTTCCTTCTCTGAGCAGCTAGTGCAGCACACAGTTTACCACTTAATTTTTCTCTAATTGCTTCAAGAGGCAGCCTAGGGTAGCAGGGAAAGCATGGGATTTGTATTCAGGAGAGTACTGGGGTGGAATCTCACCTGTGACATCTACTTGCTGTACAATCCTGATAAGTTATTTAACCTGTCTGAGCCTGTTTCCTCATTTTTCAAATGGAGATAATTGTACCTGATTACTAAGTTGTGGTAAGGATTAAACAAGATCATATATATAAAGTGCTTTGCAAATTATAAAACTATAAAAATTCCATCTACTGCTACCTCTACCACCATTTGTATAACCTTGAACAAATCACTCCCCATGACTCAACTTGTTAACCTTCAAAAGGAAAAGGTTAGACTAAATAACCCCCTACATCCTTCCAACTCTACAGCTAGAATGATATGACTTGCCCAAGGTCAAGAAGCTAGTAAGTGGCAAAGCTAGGATTTCAATCTAAGCCTCTACCTTTGACACATCCTGGGTGGATGACCCTGGGCAAGTTATTTAACTTCTTAGTTCGTTCCTGCTCCCAACTCTCAAAGACCAAGCTTCAGAGAAGGTGGCAAATCTGCATTAGCAGAGAGAGTTTCCTTTTGGGGAAGTCACATGTCCAGACCCTAGCCCCACCCCCACCCCCCAGAAGGCATATGATAATAGTTATTCAAACATGTGAAGGGCTAGAGAGATTGGCTTTGTTCTGCTTGGCCCCAGAGAGTAGAACCAGGAACTATGGAGGGAAGTTATGGAGAGGCAAATTAGATTGGTTGTCAAGAAAGACTTCCTACCAGTTAGAACAGTACCCAAATGGAATGAACTGTCTCAAAAATGGTGGCTTCCCCTTTCCTAGAGGCCTTCAGGTAGAAGCTCAATAAATACCTATGGAGCATATAATAGGTAGGTGGTATAGTGAATAGGGTGTTAGACTTGAAGGCAGAAAGACCTAAGTTCAAATCTTCAGACATGTACAGGTTGTGTGATCCCCTGGGCAAGTCCCTTCACCTCTGCCAGCCTCAATGGATTCATTTGTAAAATGGAGATAACAATGGGATATGCTTCACAGAGTTGCAATGGGGATCAAAAGAGATGATGCATATAAAGCACTTCATAAACCTTCAAGCACTATAAAGATGCTCGCTTTTATAGCAGAGCAGTGGTTCTCACACTTTTTGGTCTCAAGATGCCTTTACCCTCATGTAGATTATTGAGGATCCCAAAGAACTTTGGTTTATCTAGGTTATATCTATTAATACTTACCAAATTAGAAATTAAAGCTGATATATTTTTTAAAATATTTGTGCTATATAAATATAAAATATTTATGTCAATATTTGAGTTTATTATTGTTAACTTCAATGAATAAATGTATTAATTTATTCATTGAAAGTAACAATAATAAACTGACATAAATAACATTTGTAAGAAAAATATATTTTCCAAAAGAAAAAAAATCTGGAGAACAATAGTATTGTTTGGCATACTTTTTTTTGCAAATCTCTTTAATGTATAATTTAATAGAAGATAGCCTGATTCTCCTAACTGCTTCTGTATTCAATCTGTTATGATATATTATTTTGGTTAAAGTACACAAAGAAAATCTAGCCTCACACCAATACGTGGTTGGAAAAGGGAAGAGTATTTTCAAGGTCAAATATTGTTCTAGTATTGCTATCAAAGTGGTTTTATCCTCTTGGATCCATTGGACTTACTAACTGCTATAATACCTTCCAACTCTGAAATCCTGTGATTCTGTGTAAATTATGTCCAAAATATGGTTTTTTGCATCAGATTTCCAACACTCTTACTGACAGGGAAAACAGTCATATGTTTCATATGTTGTCACCCTTGAGCAAGCTGCCTGATGTCAGAGCAAGCTCTACATCAAGGTCCGTGCTATGAGGAGACCAAAATGATCAAGACATAGTTCCTGCCTCAAAGAGCTTAACGGTCTTCAATTGGGAAGCAATAAAACTAATTATAACCATACGCTTGGTTGAACCCAGAGTAAGAGAGTGATCAGATGTGGGTGGGTCCGCTTCCCTTTAGATTGGTAAGCTAAAGCTGAATAGACATTCAGAGATGGTGAAAAGGTGATTCTAGTAGAAGGGCTAGACAGGGGCGTCTTGACCTCTGGAAGAAAAAAGTAGGATAAAAGAGGAGATATTGTAAAGAAGCAGATTTGAACTTGATATATGGAAAAACTTCCTAACGATTAAAGCTATGCAAAAATAGAATAGGTGCCTCATGAGGAAATGGAAGTCTTTGAGCTAGCTTGGGTGAACATCGGTTGGGCATGCTTTAAAGATTCTTCTTAACCCTTCCCAGCAATACAAAGATCTAAGACATCTCCAAAGGCCTCATGATGGAAAATGCTATCCACATCCAAAGAAAGAACTAGGGAATTTGAATTGCTATTTTTTTCTCTTCTTTTGAGTTTTGTTTCCTCTTTCTGGTGGTTCTTCCCATTGGTTCTAATTTTTACTTACAGCATCACTAATGTGAAAATATGTTTAATAGGAATATATATGCATAGCCTGTATCAGATTGCGCTCTGTCTTGGGGAGGGTGGTGGGGAGGAAGGGGGAGAAAAATTTTAAACTCAAAAGCATATGGAAGTGATTGTTGATAAATCAAAATAAACTAATAAAAAAAGATTCCTCTTCAACTTTGGGCTGAATTAGCTAGACTGATTTCCCTTCCAATTGCACTGATTTCTATCCCATACATACTATCCGCTGAGCAGTTTAACTTGCCCATTAGAGAAATTCTCTGTCAAATCCGTGCCTTTATCTGCCTTTCAATGGATCGTTAGTTTCCTTTGAATTTGCAAAATGAAGTATCTGAAAGGAAAATACTTAGAATGGGAATGGGAACTGGAGGGGCCTGTATCGGTGACCCAAGCCTGAGAATGGAGAAGGTTTTAGTACTCTGAGTAAGAAATAACAAATTCATTATTCAATAATTCATATTACATTCGTCTCTACTCTTTGTATCCATTGTAATACATAATTCATGAATGGAATTGACTGAAACCAATCATCATACTAGTGTGTACATGAATGCTTTTAAAAAAAAAACAGATGTTTCCGGAGGTAATTACGTTGGAATGCCATCAACAGAAAAAACACGTGGTCATGAGTATGATATCACAGATCTGAGCTCAATTAACAAAAAGACTAGGAGTCCCTCCAATTTCACAGTTAACAACAATGACAGTGAGATTATGATTGACACTGATATGCCACTTGAAGATTTGCAAAACATTTTCCTTACATGCCATGATCTTGTTTCACCCTCACAAATAGATCGGACTGTATGAAGTAATTGCTACAAATATTTTATGCCCATTTTACAGATGAAGAAATTGAATGTGAGAGAAGTTGAAGTTATTTTCCCATGAAAACACAACTAATTACTGTCTAAGGTGGGATTTGAACCCAGATCTTCTTGTCTCCAAATCCAGTGCTCTAGGTCTTCAGTAATAAGACCTCCTGGGTTTTAGTGACAACACTGTCCATGGCTTCCTGTGGGCCTTTAGTAGAGGCAAAACTAGGATGGAGTAGATGGAGTTTTGCCTCAGGGCAGAAAATGTCTCAGAAACTGACAACCCCACAAGAAGGGTGTTTCCTTCCCCTTTATTCTGCCTCCAACATGGCAGCAGCACTTGTAGAGGCAGAAGTAGTAGTCTTTTTCCAAAGGCGCTTCCCTTTCTTTCAGTAACTTTGAAATCCCATGGAGTTCCCAGGAACACTTACCTCCTGCTTTGACTATACCCCAAATCAGCCCACAACTCCCATTGTGGGCCCCAGGCACAGAAATTCTGTCTCCTGCCCTCAGACACTCCATTTTACATCTATGTGTCAGATTCCTTAGCTGTACAATTCTTTTAAAGATACAGATTAGTTGTGCTTTTCACATTTATAATAGACTTTGAAAAAGTAGAAGCAATGAATAGAGGTTTAATAACCGAAACAGCAGACTTGAGTTTGTACATTCTGTATGCAGGATGTCATAAAGCATCTCTAACCATTCCATTTATCTGGACAGTTAACAACACTACTCAAGACAACACCCAATTTGAAGGTGCTAATGGGATTAGGTTAAGACCTTAGCAATACTAGTGATTTTCTTAAGTGTGTTGGAGCTATAGAGTTTGTGCGTGTGTGTGTATACACACACACACATACATAAACACATACATGTGTGTGCATATGTGTCTGTAATATATATCTTGGACACACATTGCAAATGAACAATGAGTTGAGCCCAGAATTGGACAGGAGGAGAAAGGGGGATTGGATTGCATTGAGGAAATTTTCAAGTTCTTTTATCGACCCTTCCCCCAAGCATTTTATTGAAATAAAGTCTTGTTTTTCTAATACCAACAGCCAACTGTATGACAATATCAACAGTGTGGTTGTATGACTGCAAGTCACGGAATGCTACCATCTTGGAATAATTGAAATTGATTTTTACCCAAAGGGCAGGCATGAAGCACATGGCAGGTATGAGCAGACTGCAACATCCCCTCCAGAAAAATAAACCATGGAATTACTCAAAAAAGATGTGTAAAAGGTGACATCAAAGAAATCTCTGAGTGAAAAAGAAATTGGGCTGGCCACTGTGATGGATGACACATGTTCTCTATCGGTACCATGGCTTTATTAAGAAAAAGATTTCCCAAATGCTGCGTGGTGCTCCTTTGACAACTTGTGGAAGGGCATGGACAGCAGTCCTGTAAGATAAGCAGGTCTGGATGATTTACAATCTGTCTGGTTGGAGAGATTCTGCCTATTGATGAGATCATAGATCCGTTAGGATGCTGGACTTTCAGAGAGTAAGCATGCTTATGATCTCATATATAGGGAACTCCTGGTGAAGAGCTCTACCAGGGCAGAATTGGCACCTGTCCCCTTCTCTGTAATTTGCAGTCTTGGAGAATTGCTTGGGGACATTGAGAGGTTACATAGGATCATAGATTTAATATTGGAAGGGTCCTTAGAGATCATCAAGTCTAACCCCTCATTTTGCAGATGAGAAAACTGAGGCAGAGAGAAATCCAAGTAACTTTCCCAGTCACACAGTCAGTATGTATCAGTGGTGTTTCCTAAACCCAGGTCTTGTAGACTCCAAGGCTGCCATATTGCCTCTCATCTCTTCTTTTATCTAACACTCAATGTCTCTATGATCTTGATCTCGTATCCCCCTCCCCTAGGCTAGCTGACAATTCATCTTTATCTTCTCATGCTGTGGGGCCTCGATTTAATTCAACAAACATGGACAAAGGACCAGCTATAAGCAAGGATTTCATCTAGATGCTAGGTATTCAAAGACAAGAAGAGGCTCCCGGGATCACGTCTTTCAAGGTGGGAAAGGTTAGTTGTCATTTAGTACAGCCCCCTCATTTTGCAGATAAGACAGCTGAAGCTTAGAGAATCAAATAATTCTGGTTTTCAGGAAGCTTACATTGCCTATAGTAGGGATAAGTGCAAGGAAAATTGAGGAGACACAGCACTAACTGGGTTGGAAGAAGAGGTGGGGACTGAGTTGGGACATGAAAGGTCAAGGATTCTGAGACATAAAGAGAAGGAATGAGTACATCCCCGGCACAGAGGACAACTTGAATAAATTGATGGGAAATAGATTGTCAACATAAGGAAACAGCTAGGAGTCAAGTGGGGGGGATGTTGTAAGAGAGAGGTTATAAGTGAGAATTATATAAAATAGACTGGACAGTTAGATTAAAGGGGGAGTTAAAGTGTCAGACTTAGGATTTTGTATTTTATCCTACAGGCAATTGGGATCTTTGAGCAGGGGACTACCATAGTCAGAACTGTGATTTAGGGAGATTACATAAGAGGGTGAATTGAAGAGGGGGAAACCTAAAAGCAAGGTCAATTGGAGGACTTTTGTGATCCCCTGAGTTGTAGCGTCTCCCCTCTATCGAATACCTCCAGTGTATCCTGTATTCATCAGTTCATACATAGTTGTTTGCCTGTTGTCTCCCCCATTAGATAGTGGGCTCCTTGATAACAGAGACTATCTTTTGCCTTTTTGTATCCACAGTGCTTAGCACAGTGCCTAGCACATAGTCAGTATTTAGTAAATGCTTGCTATCTAATTGACTGAAGCTATTATAACAATGGTGGAGAAAGCCAATAAAGGACTAAATGAAGATACTAGCAGTGAATGTGGAGAGACGGGTATAGCTTCATGAGATGATTCATAAGTAAAATCAACAGATTTGGCGAATGGATAGACATGAAGAATGGAGAAGAGTTAGGAATTACTGAAATGAATCTGGGTGATTAGAAGGATGGCTATATCTTCAACGTAAACTGGGAAATAGAAAATTACAGCAGAGTTATGTTTTCTTACAAAGTCTTAACAGAGTGTCAACCGAATGTACTGTATGAGGGCCTTCCTTGAGGTCTACTTGCATTATATGGGTCCTAATGCAGCACACTAACTGCTCATCAGTTAACCCTCCATCTTGTTACATGACTAGCCCATATCTTTTATAGAATGAGGGGAAAATATTAGAGAAGAATTTTTTCCTACTAAGATCATAATCCTATAATTTTCTATTTTTTTTTAAAAAATTAGAATATTGGAGCTGAAAGAGATCTTAGAGACCATCTCTTCCAAGCTCCCCTTTTTATAGCTGAAGAAATTGGGGCCAAGAGAAGGGATGTGGCATGCCCAGGGAACTGGGTTCAAATCCTGCCTCAGTGCCCACTGCTTGTGTCTCCCAAATAAAAAAGGTTAAATAAAAATAGAAACCCTTTACATCAAACACCACGTGTGATCAGGATTGATTAGTATAACAGTCACTTAACTTCCCTCAGACTCAGTTTCCGCATATGTAAAAAGATCATAATAGCACCTACCTCCCAGAGTGGTTGTGAAGATAAAATTAGATTATATTTGTCAAGCACCTTGCAAACTTCAATAAACTATATAAATGCTATTTTCATTATTTTTGTTTTTATGTTGCTTCATATGATCATTACAATAACTCCATGAGGTCAGTGCCATCATGCCTATTTTACAGATGAGGAAACTGAGACTCAGAGAGTCCAAGTTTGCATAGGGTTATACTTCTGGTAAGTTTCACATGCCTAAGATTAGAACCCAGGACTTCCAGACCTCATGCTGTATCTCCTCTACTACTGCTTCTTTGCACTGAGTTTTCCAGACAGAATACATCTTCATTATTAGCCAGACAAGTCCAGTTGAGCAGACAATTATTAAAATCAGTGCTGAAGGAAGGATGGAGACAGATGTAATCTATACTGTATCTATGTAGAGAAAGAGAAGAGGCAAAGAGGAAAGGCAGTGGGGAAGAGAAGGAATACTTTAGAATGGCCTGTTTTCTGCAGGTGTTTGCTCTGAAATGGGGACACAGAATATGCATTTCAATGAGTTTCTCTCTCTCTCTCTCTCTCTCTCTCTCTCTCTCTCTCTCTCTCTCTCT
>NW_020949772.1:3351065-3361833 GCF_900497805.2 Vombatus ursinus
TCTCTCTCTCTCTCTCTCTCTCTCTCTCTCTCTCTCTCTCTCTCTCTTTCAAATAAATGCAGATGAATCAGGGGGAAAATGAGCTATGAGACTTGGTGAATCACCAAACGGAAATCACAAGCAAGCAAATTTTCCAGCATCACATATGAACAAGTGCCTAAAAGGCAGGTTAAGAATCTCTGCAGGAACTTCTAATCACTGAGCTAGGCAGCTCAGTTATCCTGGGTTTATTGGAACATGGGCAACAAGGTGGCACAGTGGAGTCAGGAAATTGTGAATCCTGCCTCAAAACTTACTAACTGAATGACTCTGGATAAGTCACTTGATTTTTTTGCCTCAGTTTCCCCATCCATAAAGTGGGGATAATAATATCACCTACCTCCCAGGGTTGCAATGAGGATCAAAGGAGATCATATTTGTAAGGCATTCTGCAAACCTTAAAGTGCCAAGCAGAAAGAACTTCCGACTCCAAAATCAGTCTTCTTTTCCACTGAACCCCAATCCCTCTGTTAGTTCCTTTGTCCCCGTCTTGTGTGGGTGGCACAATTTGGGTAGCAGACCAAGGGGTTGATTTTTGCAGGATGCTCCGGCCCATTCCCCTTCTTGCCTGGTCAGCTGGTCCTGTCCCCCAAGATTGCCCTTCCACAAGCTGTTTCAAGTGTATCCTCTTCACTCCAGAGATCTGGTTGTATCCTTGACCAGATATAGTGAAGACACAGTAGAGGATTCTAGTCTGAGAGTCTAGTTAACCCTGGTTCAAATCGTGCACCCAAAACTTATGAGCTGTGTGATTCCAGAAAAGTCACTTGATCTCCTTCAGCCTCATATTCCTTATCTGTAAAATGGGAGTAATAATAACACCTTCCTCATAGGATTGTCACTCAGATCAAATAAAATAAATCAAAGTCAAATTAAATACGAAAAAATAACAAGCACCTGCAAGTACAAGGGACTAGGGATTCAAAGACAAATAATGTTGTTAACTTCCAAGGAGCTCTTTTTTTCTTAAAATGCATATTGGCGTATATAGTAAGCTGAGAAAATTGGGTAAAATTTAGTTTCTGTTGTGAGTATCCCTTCAGGATGTAGAAGAACAGGGGGCTGATCTAAAGTGACAGGGTTAGCAAGGGAATTCTGTTCAGGTTAGCTTGTGCACAGAGGAAGTTGTACAGGGTTTGGGTTCTAGTCTTGGCTCTGCTTGCTACTAGCTGTGGGACCTTTGGCAAATTAGCCTCCCCTTTCTAGACCTCAGCTTTCTTTTCTATGAAATAAAGTGAGTTCACTGTTATCTCTAGATCTACAATTTCATGGGTGTTAAGGAACTGGTGGGAGGGAACTCCCTATACCAATGCAGATTGGTATCTGCTCTGCAGCTTTCAGACTTAGAGAGCTGCTGGGGGGAATGAGAGACTAGGTGACTTGCCCAGGGTCACAAAGTCAATATTTTTCAGTGGCAGGACTTGAACACAGATCTCTCTGACTTTGAGACTGGTTGCAGCAAACCTGATGATGACAATTATGACAACAATGATGATGATGTTGAAGGCAATGATGATGATGATGATGATGATGATGATGATGATGATGATGATGATAATGACAATGATGAGGCTAGGGACAACAATAGATGGTATTCGTTCAGAACTTTTCTACTAAGTGCTTTACATCTATTATCTAATCTAATTTGCATTTTCATGACACTTACTAAATGCTTGTTTTCTTTAAACTCTAGTGAGGAGCAAATACAAATCATAAACATGGGGTTTATTATTACTGTTATTGTTATTATTGTTATTATTATTATTAACCTTTCCATGTTTCCCCATAGGATCATTGACTTAGAACTGGAAGAAACTAAAGAAGTCCTCTACTCCAACCTTCTCAATCTGCAAATGAGGAAACAAAGGCACGGGTTGATGAAGCAGCTTGCCCAAACTCACATGGGTAGAAAATATCAGAGGTAGGATTCAAATTCAGGTTTTTTGACTATATAATCAGTGTTCTTCCACTGAGCCCCCAGATGTCTATTATGGGTGGTGTGAGCCAAATCTCCTTCAGCACGATGTTGTGGAAAGGGGGCTGGATTTGGAATGAGAGGACTTGTGTTTGAATCCTGACTCTGCCCCTTATTGGGCCTCAGTTTCCTTATCTGTAAAATGGGAGCTATAAATTCCTGTTGTACTGACTTTATAATATCACTGTGAGGAACTCAGGAGATAATGTATATAAACTACTTTGCAAAAAGTCCTATAACCTTCTGTGTTATTATTTTATTTTATTATCTACTATTTTTCTTATAGGTGATGTTGTATGGTATATAGAGATTTGACTTTGGAGTCAGGAAGACCTGGGTTCAACTTCTGCCTCTGACACTCAATGTTTGTGTCACCTTGGAGAAGCTACTTCCTCTTAACATCCCAAACAATTCTCTCTAAGAAGCTCAATTACTGAAGAGTGACAGATTTGCCTTGGGAAACAGAGTTTTCTCCCTGTCACCAGCCTACTCTGATGAAAGTAGAGGTCTAGACAAAACCAAACTAACCAACAAAATACTTTCTCACTGGAGGAGAAAGCCAGTTAAGAATGCCACATGACTCATATCCTTTCATTTTCTTGTTCCTTGATGATTGAAAAAAAAGTTACCTGGGAGTCAAGAAACCTGGACAAAGATTCTATTCCCAATTACGCCATTGATGTAGCTGTGGATAACCTTGGGTTAATTCAACAAGCACCTATTTGTCACCGACTATGTGCCAGGCATTGCGCTAAGTGCTAAGGACACAAAGAAAGGTAAAAGACAGTCCCTGTCACAAGGAGCTCAAGACAATATGCAAGTAGGCTATGTGCAAATAAGCTATACATGGTACACATGGGAAATAATCAATATAGGAAAGGTACTAGAATTAAGAGAGGAGGGGAAAGGCTTCCTGTAGAAGGTGGGATATGAGCTGGGACTTGAAGGAAGCCAGGGAAGCCAGAAACGGAGGATGAGGAGGAAGATAGATAATTCCAGGCATGAAGGATAGCCACTTATCAGAAATAATTCATCTTCCCCTTTAGGGCTTAATTTCCCCAAGTGAAGGTATTAAAATCATATGATTGCTAAAGTCCCTTTCGTGTCTAATACTTTATAGTTCTTTAGCACCCCCACCCCTCAAGTCTGAGCAGATTTTTCATGTAATATATCTGAAATATAACATCCCCTCCCATTTTTAAGCCCCACTTTTCAAGATTCATATATGATAGAATTTAGAGCAAGAAACATCCTTAGAGATCAGCAAATCTCACTTCTCATTTTACATATGAAAAAACAACAGAACTTGAACCCAGGTCCTCTGACCCAAGTTTAATATTTTTTTCCCTTAGACAACACTACTACTCAGCTAAGACTGTTAGAAAAGTAAGAAACAATGAAAATGGGAAATTCAGAGAAACATAAGGAGATTTATATGAACTGATGCAGAGTGAAATTAGCAGAACCAGAAAATAAAACTGACATGAACAATAAATTCAATAATGTAAATAGAAGTGATACAAAATGGCAACTGAACTAAGAATAAATTCAGTGACTAGTATTGAATCCAGAGGCCACATGACTATAGACCCCAATGGTGGCAGTTTTGAAACACCTGATTACTGATTACTGTTTTGATGAATCTTTTTTTTTACTTAAGAAAAAAGGGTTGGGTAGTGATTTTTAGGGTGGGAGATATGCAGGGAAAATAATTTGATGTTAAAAAACAACATAAAGACATAATCCAAATTTAAATTTAAAAACAGATTTAAAGATGAAAAGAAACAGATGACTGGAAAAGGAAAAGAACTAGAATTATTTTTTGAAGACCCTTAAGATTCTGAATCCAATTCTTTCACCCATCTTTCTGTTCCCTATACATCTCCTTGGTTAAGTTGAGAAAAGGTTGTAGAGTAAGAAGTGACGAGGAAGGCATAGGGTGATTGATATAATTGTGGCACAGTGGATGCTTAATAAATACTTGTTGAATTATGGAACTCTTGGCTCATAAGTGTGTGTAAGGGTGGGACTAGGGAGAGGAAGTGAAGTTAAAGCTGGGAAATTAATAGCAGCTGGGATAATCAAGACGGGTCTTACTCTAATCGGTTGTCTTTGCTCTAGAGATAGTCCTTCTCCTCCTGTTAGACTCACCCTGCCCCTCCTCTGGAATCTCCCATACCTAGTTCATATATAATCATAGGGTGTATTAGTGGGGACTCTATTCATGGATGGACTAGATGGCTTCTGGGTACCTTCCAGCTCCCCTGGAATTTGGGGATTCTGTGACCATCCATTTCTAGCTAGAAGGTACCCAACCCACACATTTTACAGATGAGAAAATTGATTAAGTGCCTAGGATGTACAAGGTAGTAAGCAATCGAGGTAGGATTGAAACCTAATTGGATAGGACATTGGACTTGGAGTCAGGAACACCTGAATTCAAATTCCACATTGAACACTTACTAACTGTACAACCCTGGGCAAATCACTTCTTAGGCTCTCTGGGCCTCAGTTTTCTCTTATGTAAAATAAGAAGGCTGTATTTGCTAGTCTCTAAGATCCTTTCCAGCTCTGTATCTTTGATCTTATAACTTCAAAACCTTTAGAAGACCTTTGGAACCTTCCCTTTGGGAAACTTCCATCCCCTTTGCAACTTTGCTCATTGGCAGGATCTATCCTTGCCCCTCTAAGGATCTGCTTTTATAACCTTGACATATCCTTGACCCTTCTTAACCTCCAGTTCAATATGTGTTTACCCTCCTGGGTACCTAAAATTAAGTGCCTTCCCTTGAGCAAGACAAAATATAAACATCATTTTTTTAAAGGTCTATTGGTTTTAGTTTCAGTGGCTGGCATGCTTCTCCTATGAAAAATTCTCGGTCCCCTCAAAAACAACTGCAATAGACTGTAGTAGTAGACATTAATAATTCAGTGTCAACTTGGCAAGACGTCTCTAGTGAAGTGCCCCAGGGATCTAAACCTGGCCCTGTGTTTTTCAACATTTTATCATGGACTTGGATAAAAGCATTGATAATATGCTCATCAAATTTGCAGATGAATGCAAAGCTAGGAAGGAGAGCTAACACACAGTATAACAGATCTAAAAAGGACTCGACAATCTAAAACATGGGGTCAAATTGAACAAGATGAAATTAAATAGGGAATCTATTTACACTTGGGTTCAAAAATTGGCTTTAGTAAGTACATGATAGAAGAAGCCTGACTAGATAGCATTTCAATGAAAAGAACCTGATTTAATAGTGTGAGATGGCAGCCAAAAGACCTAATGCAATTTTAGGTTGCATTAAGAGAGGCATTAAGCCTAGGATGCAGGGGGTGCAGAGAGTTCCTCTGTACTCTGCCATAGTCAGGGCACATTGGGAGACCTGTGCTCAGGTCTGGGCTTCATGGTTTAAGAGGGACATCGGTAAGCCGGAATGGGTAGAGAGGAGGGCAGTCAGAAAGTTGAAGGGCCTCAAAAACATATCTTCTGAGGATCATTTAAAGGAACTGAGGATGGGAGTGTTTAGCCTAAAAAAGAGAAGACTTGGGGAGATTATAATAGATGTCATCATGTATCTGAAAGGCTGTCCTACAAAATAGGGATTAGTCTTGTTCTTAATCTTTGACTCCAGAAAGCAGAACCAGGAATAATAGGCGGGAGTTGCAAGTTGTTATCAGGAAAAACTTCTTAACAATTACAGTCGTCCAAAGGTAGGATGGGATGATTCAGGAGGCACTAGGTTAATACCTACACAAATTATTATTAACACTAATAATAGTGAATTGTTATAACTACATAATTATATATAATCATATAATTATTATTATCACTGTCATTATTTCAATATAATAAATTGACATGTTAATATATCATGTCAATGTAACATATTAATAAATAACAGTAGAATCAATAATAATAATCGGTATATGTATATGGTACTTTAAGTTCTGCAAAGTGCCTTACAAATATGATCTTGTTTAATCCTTACAGCAACACAGGGAGGTAGGTGTTATTATTAGTCCCCATTTTACAGATGAGGAAACTGAGGTTGAGAGAAGCTGAGCAACTTGCACAAGGATACAGAGCTAATAAGCTTCTGAGGTAGGATTTGAATCCAGGTCTCCCTGATTCCCTATCTGGTGCTCCATCCATCATGCCCCCAGCTGCCTGGAGTTCTTCGATCAAAGGCTGGGTGACAACTTACCATGTACATTGTAAAGCAGATTCTTTGCCAAGAAGTGTTAGGAGCTGTCCTAGGTACTTCTGGAGTCTCCTCCAAGTTTTCCATGTGATTTTATGATCAGATCAGAGTACCATCCTCTCTTACACCCCTGGAGCCAAACTCTGTTTTGAGGTTTATTACTATTATTGTGATTAATATTAATGTAGTGTGCATTACTATATCATATTAATATGCTGGTATGACATAGCAATATAATACTATATAATAATAACTAGCATTGATATAGTGCTTTAAAGTTTGAAGAACAACTTAAAACTATTATCACATTATGCTGGAAGGTAAGTGCTTATTATTCCCATTTCATAGTTGAGAGAACTGAGGAAGACAGAGCTTAAGTGACTTCTCAGGGCACAAAGCTTGGAACTATTGGAGACCAGATTTGAACTTGGGTCTCTCCCGATTCTAGGTCCAGTGATCCATCCATCATGCCCCCTATCTGACCTCACATGCATTCCTCATTATCTATACTTTGTGTCTCCTTCTTCCAGCTTCCCAGTTAGGCCAACCTGATGACTTGGTGTTTGGCCCAGTCGAAAAAACACCAGCTCTGGCATTAGAGAAGCTGGGTTTAAATCTTATTTCTCATGCTTACTATCTATTTGACTTTCTGCCAGTTAACTATTCAACCAACCTAGGCCTCAGTTTCCTCCACTTTAAAATGGAAAGAATTTTATGAGATAGCACCTGAGGTTTCTTTTAGATTTAAATCCTTCAACCATACTGTGGCAAATAGAAAGAATTTTCTCCAAATTCCAAAGAGGCAGCTCCACCTAAATTATTGTTATTAGTATTTTCAAGGTAATGCATTATGAAACATCAGCCAATTAGCACTGCAATAGGTTCTGTGATTATTTATAAGTGTGAGAAAATTTGAATACATACAGTTCACAGGGTCATAGATATAGAGTTGAAAGGGACCTTAAAAGTCATTTAGTTCAACCCTCTCCTTTGACAGATGAAGAAACTGAGGCCCAAATTGGAGAAGTGATTGTCCAAGGTCATTAGTGGCAGAGATACATGTAAACTCAAGTCCCCTGACTCCTGGGGCAGCTAGATGGCTCAGTGGACAGAGCCTTGGGTCTGAAGTCAGAAAGACCTGAGTTCAAATCTGGCTTCAGACACTTATGAGCTATGTGACCCTGGGCAAGTCACTTAACCCAGTTTCACTCAGTTTCCTTATCTATGAAATGAACTTGAGAAGGAAATGGCAAACCATTCCAGTACCTCTGCCAAGAAAACTCCAAATGAGGTCACGAAGAGTCTGACACAACTGAAAAATAATTCAATGACATCAAGCCATGACTCCAAAATTATGATGTTTCCACCCCATCACATTTGTGAGCTCTTTGAGAGCAGCATAACAACTCCCCTCCCCCGGGCATTGAGGACAAACCCGGGATCATCTCTCCCAGCTATTTGCGTTTTTCATCTGCTCCATAACTATTTCTGCAGCTTCATCACGAGATTCCTTTTTGTGTCTAGCCTTATAGTTTTAATTAAAGGCCGCCATCGTCTTTAAGCTTTTGCTCAAGTTGTTTGGGGTTTTCTTGCAAAGATACTAACATGGTTTGCTATTTCCTTCTCTAGCTCATTTGACAGATGAGGAAACTAAGGCAAGCAGAGTTAAGAGACTTGCCCAAGGCACATAGGCTAGTAAGTGACTGAGGCCAGATTTGAACTCAGGTCTTTCTGACTCCAGATTCGGAGCTCTATCTTGTGCCACCTAGCTGGCCCATCTTTAATCTTACCTTCCATCTATTCTTTATTTGTCTTAAAGTTCTAATGTATTTATGCCATCTCCTCCACTAGGGTGCGAGCTCTTTGAGAGCAGACCGCTTTTGCTTTTACTTTGTAGCCTCAACTCTCATGTTCTGTTTTATATATATTGTCCTGCCCTTTAGAATGTAAACTCCTTGAAGGCAGGCACTGTTCTTGTCTTTCTTATATCTCCCAGTTCTTAGCACAGTGTCTGGTACACAGTAAACACATCAATAAACACATACACATACATGCAGACACACATGATCAAAAGATCACAATTTAGAGCTGAAAGGGAACTTAGATGCCAGCTGGCTTAATCCAATAATTGTATAAATGAGGAAACTGAGAGGAATCTCTGAATTTAGAGCTGGAAAGGGACCTTAGAGGGCATCTGATTTAACCCCATCATTTTACAGATGGAGACTGAGACCCAGAAAAATGAAATGACTTGTCCAAATTCATACAGATAATAAGAGAGATGGTATTTGAATGAAGGGATTCTGACTCCAAACCTAGAGCTCTTTCAGCAGGGTCCATGGATGAAGCAAGGCTGGAAAGAGGGGGAGAGAGAGAGAGAGAGAGAGAGAGAGAGAGAGAGAGAGAGAGAGAGAGAGAGAGAGAGAGAGAGAGAGAGGGAGAGGGGAGGGGAGAAAAGAAGAAAGGGAGAAGAAGAAGGAGAGGAGAGAGAGAGAAGAAAAGGGGAAAAAGCAAAGGAATATGGGAAGAGGAAGGGAAAAGGGAGGGTTTCAATTAAAGGCACACAAGCTAACCACCAGCAAACAAGGACAGCTGCAGAGAGCCAGAATATGTCCCAGCCCCTGCACGCCTTACCTCTAAAGCTGGCTAGATGGTGCTAAAACACAGACATGCCTCTCTCTGAATGCCATGCCTGCTTGGCTCCCACCCTTTTGCTGATTGCTGAGCCATGGGGTTTAGGAGCCCGCAGAGCCCAATGGTAGTGCTTGTCTTAATTACAGAAGACATGCCAACATGTGAGAGCTATAAATAGGGAACCTCGGAGAGAAAAACAAATGGTGAGGTGGAGTTAGTTCAGTTGGCTGGGGAGAGGAAAAGGGAAGGGAAACAGGTTTGGGCAGGGCTAGTTGGGGAGGCCCATGAAGAGAAGGGGAAAGGAAGGAATCAGCCTGGGCAGTTAATGAATTGCCTCTGAAAACATGGCATCCACCTACATTTCCTAGAGTGGCTTTTCTCTTTCCTTTTCATTTGACACAATGCTAGTGGTCCATGGGTAATCCATCTTTGCTGGTGAGGTTTGACTCAGAATGACACTGTGCTTAATTGCTATGGATGACAGGTCTGTGGCTTCCTGAAATGGCTTCTTTGATTCTAAAGTTGACAGGCTACTCCAATGGCAGTGACAGGTGTGCCAGCACGGGATGGACAGCAAGACAACCATTGGAACAGCTGGCCTTTACAAAGACACTTTAAAGTTGGCAATGCCCTTCATCTTCACTGCCTCATTTGAGCTTCATGGCAACCTACAGGTGTTGTTGCTGCCATATTAAACAGTCAATGAGTCTATCAACAAGTACTTATTCATTGATTCCTAAATTCAGTTCTGTGCTAGGTCCTGGGATATAAAGAAAGCCAAAAATACAAAAAAAATAGCCTCTGATTTTTATAGATGAGTAGTCCATTTCCTGCCCCTGTGCCTTAATCTATGCTGTTCCCCATGCCTGGAATGCCTTCCTTCCTCACCTCCCCCTCATAGAATCCTTAGTTGCCTTCAGGGCTCAAATCAGGTACAAATCCCTACAGAAAACCTCTTCTGAGCTTTCCTTAGTATTCTCGAGGTTTTCAAGCTTTCTTGAATTTGCTTATCTGTATATGTGGTAGAATGCCCAGCTTCTTTGAAATCCATCTCTCTTTCATGCCTCTGTGCAAGCTGCCACCCATGTCCGGAATGCACTCCCTCCTGACCTCTACTTCCTAAAATCTTTATCAACCTTCAGTGCTCAAATTGGGTGCTTCCTTTAGTCCTGTGTTTCCCCTCCCTCCCAATTATTTGTATATACATTTTTCATTTACTTATTTTTGCATATAATGTTTTCCCCAAGTCATGGTCCTCTCTGAGAATGAAAAACAAACCACACACACAATCACCAAGTAGAACGTAAGTTCCTTGAGGACAGAAATTTTTTTTTTGTCTTTGTGTCCCCAGAATCTAAGACTTGTCACAGAAGAGGTATTTAATAAATGCTTGTTGGATTACATTGAATAGAATCCTCATAGGTGGTGGATGGGGGGAGGACCTCCCCAAGTAAACTCCTGGAAAGTCATAACTGTTTTTTGTTTTGTCCCTGTGACCCTTAGAACAATGCCTAGCATATAGGGATATGGATGAGTTTGGGATATCATAAGTATAAGGAACTCCCAATGAGAAAACTCTGCTAATGCAGGCTGACACCTTTTCTGAAATGTATACTTAGAGAATTGCCTAGAGAACTAAGGAATTAAGTGACATGCCCAGGGTCATACAATCAGTATATGTAAGAGGTAGTGCTTGCACCCAGGTCTTTCTAGCTCAAAGGATAGCTCTCTATCTACCTTGCCCTACTACCTCTCACCTGGGTCATAGAAGATGAATGTATATGGAAGGAAGGAAGGAAGGAAGGGATTAAGGAATTAAGGAGGGAGGAAAGGAAGGAAGGAAGGAAGGAAGGAAGGAAGGAAGGAAGGAAGGAAGGAAGGAAGGAAGGAAGGAAGGAAGGAAGGAAGGAAGGAA
>NW_020949772.1:3361843-3378109 GCF_900497805.2 Vombatus ursinus
GAAGGAAGGAAGGAAGGAAGGAAGGAAGGAAGGAAGGAAGGAAGGAACTAGGGCTCGGAGAGATCGAGTCACTTGCTAAACAGTCACACAGGTAGGAAGCAGAAGAGGTGAATTTAAACCTATGTTTTCACTGGCTCCAAATCCATCACTCTTTTGGCAACATTGTGCTGAAAATCCAATCGGATTTCACGGCAGTATTCTGTACTGCACCCCATGTTTTTGATCTTCCGTGATTCCAATGCTCAAGCTAAATGATTTCCTTGAGGTAGAGAACTGCCAATGTAGAAGCTACATCTACCAATGTTCCTATAAACTCCATTGCTAGCGCCTTCCCTCTGAAATTTTTAGTTGTTTAGTTGTTTTTCAGCTGTGTCCAACTGTTTGTGATGCCATTTGGGGTTTTCTTGACAAAGTTACAGAACTAGTTGTCCATTTTCTTCTCCAGCTCATTTTGTGGATGAGGCAACTGAGGTCAATAGTTAAGTGACTTGCCCAAGGTCATATAACCTTTAAGTGTCTGAAGCCAGATTTGGATTCAGGTCTTCCTGACTCCATACCCAGTGCTTTATGCACTATGGTGCCATCTAGCAGCTCTCTTTGAGATTACCTACCATCTATTTGGTATTTTCTTTTATGTACCCTTTCTAGTTATTTATACATTCTCCTCCTAGTGGAATGTGAGCTCCTTGTGGGCAGGAACAGTGTTTTTTAATTTTTTGTATCTCTTTGGCTTAACACTGGGCCTGGAACTTAGCAAGTGCTTAAAAAGACACTCTTAGACCATTTGCCTGATTGGAGAGTTGGGACCCCTAATTAGCACTTCTTATACTGTGGGTCACGACTCCAGATGGTGTCGTGACCCACAGTTTAAGCACTGAGGCACTGAGATGTTAAGTGACTTTCCTATTGCTACAAAATGAGTTTGTATCAGAATAAATAGTGATCCCAGGTCTTTCGGGCTTTGGAACTGGAACCTCTACCCATGATCATTTCACCTCTCAATGTCCATTTGTTGAAAAGATTGCATGTGCATGAAGTATAGTAACCAAGGCGAGCTGGCAAGAGAAGTGGGCCATTCTGACTGCTTCAGATGCCTCTGAATAAATGCTCATGATGGCAGATCTGATTGAAACATATTTGTGAGGCAGTAGCAGGCAAATAAAAGCCCCAGATTCCCCTCCTTGGTGCTCTTCCTGTCTTTTAGGTGTAAGACAAATTCACGATCTTTGGCAGCAATTCATAGGATACGGCAGATGTTAGAAAAGAGCCAAGTACTTATCATGTATCTTGGATAAACAGGCCCACAGCATGATATCCCTTAAAGGGAATTAGTGAGCTTGTCTTCTGAAGGACAAATGAGATTTTTTTTCCTTCATAGAATTGGAAAGACAGGTTTAGCTTCTGCTGGGCAATAGACAGAGATAGACTTGGAGTCAGGAAGACTTGAGTTCCAATCCTGCTTCAGACACTTACTAGCTGTGTGAGCCAAGGATAGTTATTTAACCTTTTCAAGCCTCAGTTTCCTCATCTGTGAGATTTTATTAAGCTACACTTTTTCTTTTTAATGCTTTGTTATAAGGAAGGACTCTAATTAGAGAAGGGAGAGGCTATATTGGGAAAGGAAAGTGATATAAAAACAAAAGAAATAGAACTATTTCTTGAAACAAAATTGACAAACTAGTTGGATCCTATAAACCTATGCGAGTCCGCCAAATTCTGTTGGGTGAAAGTAGTGGTGTGTTGGTGAATATTTAACAACTAGTTCTCCCTCCTGCACCCTCCCCGAAAAAGGTATAAACTACACATGTTAAAGTTTTCCATTCCTTTCTTAAATCTAGACAATCAGCAAAACAAGATATTAAGCGCCTCTTTGTAGCATTTGCTGACTTCTGAGGTATAAATGCTGGTAACAAATATTTGACAATCAGCTCCCATAAGTGAGTATGAGCTGGCTCCAGCCCACCCCTGGATGAAAGTTAGAGAAGGCAGATTTCATCTAAATATTAGTGAAATAATTAGAAAGCCTCGAAAGTAGAATAGACTATCTTAGCAAGTAGTAGGGTTGTCTTCATCAGGAGTCTTCTAGCAAAATCCAGATGGACACTCACTTATTAGCTATATAATAGTGTGGGGTGGGGATAAAACAAATAGCCACTGTAGTCCCTTTCCATTTGGATACTCTGTGAATATAAAAACAAAAGGATTTTTTTTTATTTGAAGAAGCTTACAGCCTACTGGGGAATACATGTATACAGACAACTAAACATAAAATATACGTTCATAAGGTATTGCTCATTTTCTATGTGAACGTATGATTGCTGAAAAGAGTAAGAGAAAGAATTGTCATGTGAGGAAAATTGATAATAATCAGCTTGAAAAGGAACATGAGCTCTCAAACAAAATGTTGAGGAGAGACATGGAGTGTTCTGTGGCCCTAAAATTACTCCTCAGATAAATGTACTTAAAGGGAATATTTGAAGACAGAGCAATAATGGAGGTAATAATAGCTCCAGGGCATGTTGATCCATAAGCTTATTTGCATATGACTTCATTTAAAGCTTTGGAGATTATAACTGACAAACTTATAAGGGCAATAAACATAATGTACCATAGTTCCCTCTTTTGGGGAGGGAAAAGAGAATAAACATTTATATAGACCCTATGATGGATCAAGCACTGTTCTAAGCACTTTTTACAAACAGAGTCTTATTTTATCCTCACAACAACCTTGGGAAGTAGGTCCCCATTTTACACTTAAGGAAACTGATGCAAACAGAGGTTAAGCCCAGAGTCACAAAGCTAGGAAGTATCTAAAGCCAGATTTGAACTCAGGTCTTTCTGACTCAAGGTCCAACACAATACCATCAGCTGCCTCAAATGTATGCAAAATTATAACTCAGGTAACCGTTTGGGGACCATGGGATGATTATGTAAAGACCACTTTGGTCAGTCCTAACAAAAGGGTGGATTTCTTGAATTTTGCCTCATCGGGTAAAGACAAGTCTCTTACTCATAAGTTTCTGATTTGAGACATTGAGAGAAATAAGAAGCCAGAGAATAAGCTTTGAAAAGAGGTTAGAGGATAAACTAAGTGTGAGAAGAATCATAAGAATCAGGAGGCAAAAGTTAGAGAAGGCCTTGGGTGAAACAGTTAATTCTTTAGCTACTTTGATGGAAGCCTGCTGGCAGAGAGGTATTGCTTTGATGATTGGCTGAAGAAAAGTCTGGGTCATCTGAGAAAACTCTTCAGCTGCTGTGCTGATTAGAAGAGAGCTGAATCCTGCCGCTGTACACAGGATTTATTGGATTTATTGCTCTCTGGTGATACCCACATCCTAAGAGAGGAAAAACATCTCAAGAATGCCTGGTTGCCTTCCACAACTCTCTGTGGTTTGAGAGGGAGAAGCAGAAGGGAAAAGACATGTCTTGCATTTGTTTTACTGTGCATTATGCTTATTGGAAAAGGGCCTTTTTTCTCCTAGAAGTTAAATGAAGAAAACAGAGTTCTACTGAGTAAAAAGATGACTGAGTTTGTCTTCATTGCCCAGGAACCCAACATAAGGAAATTTGAAGTTATGCGGTTTTAGGGAACTACGTATAACTGAACAGTGCAATGTTGACATAATTTTGCTCAAAAAATTTTGCATAACAATTTCTCAGAGCCTTGTTACATGTGGCTCTCAGCTAAATAACCTTGTCACTGCTATATAAACTTGAGAGTAGAAGAAGAGAAGCTTTGTCTAGCAGAAGAGTGGTGAGGCTCAAAAGGAGAGCATTTGGCAAAAAAGTTCCTTTAGGCACTAAGAAATCAAAATCTGCAGCCTAGAGTTGTGATTTGCCATAGTTCATGGGTTTCCCCATTCATGTGCCTCCCTCCTAGGTTTCTATAAGTGTATGCTTACTCTCTACCCATGGACAGTACATACATTGGTTGGAGAGTATGACCCAGGTTTATAGGTAGTTTGTATTAATTTGATCACTCCTATTTTCGCCTTCTACTCAGTAAATGCTATGATTATTATTGTTCTTACCTTATTGTTTAGTAAAATTTTATGTTTAATAGTTCCTGGTGACATCATAATGACTGAGTTTGTGTAAATGGGAAGCACACTGGTTGGGGCTCAATAAGTATAACTGCAAGTAGTAATAATGTATCCCCTTCACACCAGGGTTACCCCAAAGAGAGTATGAGTAGTAACCAAGCTGTCATGTCTGTGATCAGTTCCCTCATCCCAACCGCTCCAGACTTTCAAGCATGATTGCAAGTTGGGACTGAATGAGTCATCCCAGAAAGAGAAAAGCATAGTGGGGGAAGAGAGGGGTGTTGTTGGTGTCATTTCAGACACTATGCTCTCAGAAGACCCAGCCTATGTGAGTGCATCTCCATACAAACTACTCGCAAACTACATCCAGGAGCATTAACCTCAATCTGCCATTTTAGCCTTACCTTCTGCTATACCTGCTAGCAGTATCCTAGGGATTCCGAGCCAAACTGGAAGGTAGAAGAGAGGTAGATCCCTTCTCCAATACTAGCCATGTGACTATGCAAAAGTCATTTTATCTTTCTGAACCTCAGTTTGCTTATCTGTTGAAGGGGGAGCAATGGTGCCTACTTCCCAAAGTTGTCATGGTGAGATAGTATTTTTAAATGTTTTGCAAAACTTAATGCTATATATCAGATGTTTTTTATTAATTTAGGCAGGATTCAAACTTGTCTTCCTAATTCAAAATCCAGCACTCTACCCTCTTTACTAAATAGAGCAATGCGCCTAGAGTCAGGAAGAACTGAGTTCAAATCTATCCTCAGACATTTCCTAATTGTGTGACTATTGGTAAGTCATGCTTGTAACTGCTGTCAGCCTTGGTTTCCTCGACTGTGAAATTGGAGTAATAATAGAATCCACTTCCCAACAATCCCAGGATTGCCATGTGAAAAAAAAAAAATGAGATAGTATCTGTCAAACACTTAGCACAGTACCTGGAACATAGTAGGCACTTAAATGTTTATTTTCTTCCCCTTCTTCCAAGGAAGAGGAGCTATCATATTTGGGGAAAGTATTAGCACTGAAGTATGAGGACCTGGGTTCAAATCTCTACCCTGTTACTTACTACCTGCATGACTTGTGCAAGTCATTTAACCTCCATGGTCCTCAGTTTACTCTTCTGTAAGATGGGAGTAGAGTAGTTGGCTTCTGATGTCCCTAGATCTATGATTCTGTGTCCTGCAAAGGCAACCCATTCCGCTCTTGGGAAGCTCTGTTAGGATTGTTTTTGTTTGTTTGTTTTTGTTTGTCTTTGGGCCAAATTGGTTTCTTCTGTGAGCTGCTTTGATGACAGACATTCCCATATGGAAGAAGGAAGGAAACACATGCTTATTAAGTGCCTACTATCTGCCAGACACTATCCTAAGCATTTTACAAATATTGTCTTATAACAAGCCCTGGGAGGTAGGTACTCTTATTATTCCCATTTTACAGATGAGGAAACTGAAGTAGATGGCAGTAAAGTGACTTGCCCAGAGTCACCCAGGTAGCCAATGTATGAAGTCAGATTTGAACTCACGACTTCATGACTCTAGGACCAGTGCTCTATCTATCATACCACCTAGCTGCCTCTGACACTGCCACCAATATAGTGATACATACGTAATTCTGTGGCAGTCAGGACGGTGTCATGGCACCTATGCAGAGATATACTCTCCAATACCTAATGGGGCTAACTTCTCCTAGAGCATGAAAAGGTACCATTTCCAGTACAGCAAATAAAAGCCTCCATGTCTAATCACTTCTATACCTTATCCAATTATTTGCACCTAATTAGATCTTCATGTCGATCTAATTATCTGGTTGGAGAATTGGGTTCTAGTCACAGAAGTCAATAGTCACTCTCTGCTTCACTGAATCCTACTGAGAACTAGGGAGTGATGGACAGGGGAGTCCCACTGCAGAGCCATTGGGCTTGCAAAGACAGAGTCCCCAAGTCCCTGGGCTCCTAAGCTACAGGTAGCAGTGGAAATCCATTTTACACCCAGGCCTAAATAATTACAGTATGTCATCACAGTACTGATGAGTATTTACCCAACAGAATGAAACAGCGTGTTGATTCCTGAACCACAGAAAGGCATAATTGTCATTTAAATATGGCATGTTATTTAAAATATTAAATTCATTATCTTCTGGAATCTTATAATTATAAATCTAAAATATCACTAGGAATATATTTGCATGTGTAAAGAATCCTTCATTATTTTTCCCCCTTGGTGGCAGAAATGCGTGTTGATTTGTCTTATGAACCTGAGTATCAGGAGACAGGAGAATTCCTTGAGATGCTCAGTAGTCATGGCGGTCTTCTGGATACCTGGGAAATAGACAGAAGAAAGGGGTACAGAAAGAGGTTCGAACAGTGTTTTGCATGTTGAATGCATGTAGGAGCAAACCCCACTTCCTTGACAACCCATTCAAAAGGAGCCTCAGAATGCCAATGAAATCAACATTAGCAGCTTCAGGAATTTTTAAGCAGAAATTGTTATTACTTGGCTAAACACATACCACCACCTGGAATTGATGCTCTGGCATCTTCCTTCAGATCTCAAAGCCTGACTGATGGCCATGTTCTCACACTATCCCTCAAAGATAGATAGATGGGCAGACCAAAGGTTCTAAGTCCCAGCTATATGAATGAAGTACAAGAAATAGTACCTTGCAACAGGTCACACAGCTAGTTAGTGTTAAATCTGAGACCAGATCCAAAAACATTGCCTTGATTTTAAGGATTACGTTCAGTTGTGGCCATTGCGTTTTAGAAAGAAAATTGGCAAGAAGTGTTTTGTAGGAGATAAAAAGCTTGGAAGTCTGAAAGATCTGGTTCAAGTTCTTCCTATGATACAAACTGACTATATTATCCTGAGGATATTACTTTCCAATGTCTCAGGCAACTCTCTAAGACCACGTGACCACAGATCCATGTGAATATCTACACGTCATCCTCACAATAACTCAGTGAAGTGGATGCTGTTATGAAACCCATTTTCCAGATGTGGAAACTGAGCTTCAGAGAGATTAACTGACTTGCCTAGGATTACACAGCTAGTTATAGTCTGAGGCACACTTCAAACCCAGGTCTTCTTCCATCCAAGTCCAGGCATCAATTGACCACATCATACTTCTTAAAAACATGGGAGTATGTCTTCCAATTCTGTAATAAATCAAGTCTAGTGTCAGTTGAATCCACAAAGATCCCTTTTCAAATCTAGAAGAGACATAGTGAAATATTACAATCATAAGCCTACCAAATGGCAAAAGATTTGTTATGGCAAGGGTTTTTCCCCTAAATCTACCTTTAATGTGTTTTCAATTTCATTTCATTCCATTTCATCTCTTTTCTGAATACAAATCAATCTCTACCAAGATTGGGGAGGATGGGCAAGCTGAGATCCTAGATGTTTTCAAAACTAGAAGCATGTGTTGTTCTTTTAGCCAATGGAATGAAAATCATTTATTTCTTAAATGGAAGAATGTCATAAGAGAAGGAGCTATGCTATTATTGAGATAGAATCCAGGGTCTCACCTTCACATCAGGAACAGGTATGAAATGAATATGCACAGAATCCCAGAATTTTAGCTTTGGAAAGCACTTCAAACATGACCTAGCCCAACCTAACTCTGAACACAAATCCCCTCTCCAGGATCCCTGACAAAGAGATATTTAACCTCTTCTGTAAGACCTCTAGTGACCATTGCACTCCAGGGAAGCCCTTTCCACTATGGACAGATCCAGCTGTTAGGAAGGTAGTAGGTGCTATTATCATCCCATTTTACAGATGAGGAAACCAAGGCAAACAGAATCCAACTGGCATGCCCAGGGTCATCCAGCTAGTGAGTATCTGAGGCTGGATTTGAATTCAGGTCTTCCTGACTCCAAGCCCAGGGCTCTATCTACTGCCTCACCTACCTGCCTAGGTGCTTTATAAATGTGAGGTTTTATTACTTTAAGTAAGAAACTAAATGCTCCATCCCCTGCTCCTATGCTTAGAATACTCTCCCTCTTTATCTCCACTTCTCTGAATGCTCCCCTTCCTTCAAGGCTTAGTTCAAAGCATCCTTCCTCCATAAAGCCTTCACTGATCTTCTCGATTTACCTTGTATTCATTTATCTGTGTATGTGTTGTTTCCCACAAATAGAATGTAAGCTCTTTGAGGGCAGAGACAAGTTTTCTTTCTGTACTTTTATGCCCAATAGCTAGCATAGTGCCTGACAGATAATGGGTCCTTCACGAATGAACAAAGTTAAACTGAGTTGTTATGGCTAAAGACAGGACTTGGGATGATGTGTGCATTTCAGGCTCCCTTCCCTGGAGGTCTTGGAGAAGAGATTATCAACCACAATGTGGAAGGACCCTTGAATTCATGTCACTTGATGACTGGTTAAAAAAATGGAGAAGACAGGACTTGAGGGGAACCTGTAAGGGTAGAGCATGATGGAAGCCTTTAAGCATCTGAAGAGAAATCATTGTTAAAGTAGGGCTAGACTTATTCTGACTGCAGAGGACAGAACTAGGAGAAAGAAGAAGAACTAGAAAAGGTACAGATAGACTCTTGATATCAGCTTTAAAAAAAATACTTCCTAACAAATTAGAAATATCCTGCCTTTAGAGACAATGGGTTCTGGAGGCAGCTAAATGGATCTAAAGTCAAGAAGACATGAGTTCAAATCCAATCTCTGACACTTATTAGTTGTGTGACCCTGAGCGAGTCATGTAATTCCTGTCTGCCTCAGTTTCTCCATCTGTAAAATAGAGATAATAAAAGCACTTAATTCCCAGGGTTGTTGTGAGGATAAAATGAAATTACATTGCAGAGATTTGTAAGCCTTAAAGCACAATATAAAATGAAAAGTTATTAATATTATTATTAAGCAAAGACTGAACGATCACTTGTTAAGTAGGTATATAGGGAATATATACATATATGTATATGTACATAGAGGGAGTATATATAGGGAAGCTATGTGGCACAGTAGATCCAACTGAGTCCTAGACTTGGAGTCAAGAAGACCTAAATTTAAGTCTTGCCTTTGATATTTACTAACTGTGTGACCAGAGGCAAGTCACAACCTCTCAGCTTCATTTTCCTCATCAATAAAGTGAGTATGATAATGTCACCTACCTTCCAGGGTTATTTTACATATGTGTGTGTAAATATACATATATATACACATATATGTATATATGTATGTATGTAATAAGAATAATAGCTAACATTTATATGCAAGTACTCTAAGGTATGCAATGCATGCTGGTCATTATCTCACTTAAACAATCCTCACATCAATCCTGGGAGGTAGGTACTATTATTTTCTCTTATTGTGGATGAGGAAACTTGTATTTTGTAGATGAGGAAACTGAGGCAAAGGTTAAGTGAATTGCCCAGGGTTACAAACTGGTAAGTGTAGAATTTGAAGTAGAATTTGAGCTTAGATCTTCCTGATCCCACGTCCAGCACACTGTCCACTGTGTCACTTGGCTACGTCCAAGAAAGACTGACCAATCATTGGGTAGATCTCAGGGTGGAGTCATTCCAGTGAAAGAGGCATCAGTGTGTGTAAGGGGGCAGGTTGAAAGGAGAGTCCTTTGACCAGTCCATATGGAGCTGTCCAGACCTTTTGCATAGCTAGCAAACAATCAAAATATGTTCTCCCTCCTGAAAAAAAAATGTGTTAGAGCTAAGTGGAGTAAGATGATATTTATCCCATCCTTACAATAGTATAAAGGAAACATAATCTGAAAAAAGAAGGCTCTAGCAATCAAAAAGACTGTGAAGGGCCATGTACATGTGTGATTTCCCTTATTAGAATGTAAGCCCATTGAGGGAAAGGATTGAATTTTTCCTTTTTCTCAGTGTCCCAATGATTAGCACAGTGCTTGGCACATAGTAAGTACTTAAAGTGCCTCCTTTGCTTGCCTGATGGATTGATTTAAAGAAACAAAGTAATGTGATAAGCAATAGATACGTTGTGCAGTGGATAGAGTGCCAGACCTGGAGTCGGGAAGACTCATCTTGCTGAGTTCAAATCTAGCCTTAGACACTTACTAGCTGTGTGACTCTTAGGCAAGTCACTTCACTCTGTTTGTCTCGGTTTCCTCATCTGTAAAATGAGCTAGAGAAGGAAATGGCAAACCATTCCAGTATTTTTGCCAAGAAAACCCCAAATGGGATCATGGAGAGTTGGACATTACTGAAAAATGACTTAACAAAAAATGTGATAAGCTAAGAATACATACGTGGTCTGGGTCTTTTATATATATATATTATACATTTCCTCATACCGGACATTGCCTGAAAAAGAAAGCATGTTCTCCACATCTATGATGTTGCTGGTAATGGTAAGCTGTGAAAATACCCTTTGGTTCAACCATTTTGGAGCCAGAATGTTCAATCGACAGAATTAACCAAACTGAGTCTATTTTCTAACGCTGTTTGTATCCTAATATTCCAGGGCTAATGATTATCTTCTCTATTTCCAAAATTGCTCAGTAATTTATAGTAGACTGTTCTTGTTCCAAAGGGAAACAGATCTGACTGTTTTTAGCCCTCATGAGCTATTTATGTTGGTGGCTCTTTATTCATACATTGTCCCCATTTTTGTTCTCCCGATTCATTCTTTATTACAAGGACAAGTTATTGTGCTGATAAGATGAAGGCTCCACGGTGCCATAGGCTTCACTGGGTTGAATGAACAGGAAGTAGGTTTGTATTAGATCATGGCAAGCACCAAAATAAAAAAAAACATTCAACAGAGACCTTGCTCAACACAATTGTTGTATTCTGGAAAGTAGAGAGGAAATGGAATTTTTGAAAATCAAATCACATTTTCCCATGGAGGTGTATGAAGAACAGATGCACCTCCATTTCTAATTAATGTCTGCTTGGTGATGGGTCCTAATAATTCAGCCTGATGATTCTTTCCCAATCCTATCAACAGGCAAATAACATGTAAACAGCTTAGAAGGCAACAGGAAAACAATAGGAAGAAATACCAGTCTGGTTTAGTCCATAAATGTCTGGATAAAAGCCAGGAAAAGTGATTTTCAAACCTCTCTTGTGATACTTACCATGTGATGTTGGGCAAAGTGCCTCACCACTTTGACCCTCAGATTCCTCATTGGAAATAAAAGAGAGTAATGATGCCTGTCATATCTCAGATTAGACAATGGGAAAATTTTAAAGGGCTATATAAATATCACCTATTATTATTCATTATTTGGTTTAATGAAAAATTATTTATAATGTGAACCACTATATTTTAAATCATAGATTTAGCCTAGGAGTCTACAGAGCCCCAGGAAGACCTATGGATAGCTTAGGGTACCAATCAGTTGCATTTATTATGCACCTACTATGTGCCAGACACTGTGTTAAGTGCTCGGGATACAAAGAAGGACAAAAGACAACTCCTGCCCTCAAGGAGCTCACAGTCTAATGGGGGAGACGACCCCCAAACAACAATGTACAGACAAGATATAGACAGGATAAATTAGAGATTATCAACAGAAGGAATTAAAATGGGTCAGAAAAGGTTTCCTGTTGAAGGTGAGGTTTTAGAGGGGATTTAAAGGAAGCCAGGGAAGCCAACAGGCAAAGATAAGGAGGGGGGAAAGTCCATGCATGGGGGGCAGCCAATGAAGACTCCAAGAGTCCGGAGACGGAATGTCTTCTGTGAGGAATGTCAAGATGGCCAGTGTCACTGGGTGGTAGAGTGTATCAAAGGGAGCCAACAGCGTAAATAACAACTGAGTGATTCAATGGGCAATAGGAACAACTTTCACATCCATTCTCAGTGAGAAGCAGTGTGGAGGAGTGGTTAGACAGCTGCCCTTGGAGTCAGGAAGGGCTGCCTTAAGTCCTTGCTCTAGTAGCCAGGTGACCCTGGGCATGGGGACCAACCTACTCAGGGACTGAGGCAGTTTTCAAGACTTTAAGTTGCAGGAGGGTTGCTGATTTGTATCAGAGGAAGAATTCCATATCAGTAATTCCCGAAACTAATGAAGACCCAGATCTAGGCCAAAAGAAAGGAGAGGGTGGAATTAGGGTGATTATACTCTCAAATCCGTTCCCATAATTGGAAGTGTCTACCCAAAATGGGCATCAACTCTACTTATTCAAATGGTTTATTTTGTTTGCTCATTTGTTTGTCTCAATAGTACACAGTGTCTGGCACATAGTAGGAGCTTAAGAAATGCTTATGGGTTGATTGCTTGACTGATTAGGTCTCCTACTCATTAAGTTCCAAAGAAAGTCAAAAAAGGAATGACAGAAGGAAGGAAGGAAGGAAGAAAGGAAGGGAAAGAGAAAGGGAGAGAAGGGAGGAAAGGAAAGAGGGAACAGAGGGAAGAAAAAGAGAGGGAAGGAAGAGAGAAAGGAAGGAGGGAAGAAGAGAGGAAGGGAGGGAGGAAGGGAAGGAAAGGAGGGAAAAGGGAAGGAAAGGAAGCAAGCAAGCAAAGAAACAAGGAAACAAGCATTTATTCAAGGTTTGATATATGTCAGGTACTGCACCAAGCACTCTTTATAAATAGTATTTCATTTGATCCTCACAATATACCCATGAGGTAGGTGCTATTTTTATCCCCACTCTACTTGGGAAAATTGAGGCAGGCAGAGGTTAAATCACTTGCCAGGGTCACACAGCTAGTAACTGTCTTGGGCTGGATTTTAACTCAGATCTTCCTGACTCCAGGTCCAGTGCTCTATGGCTCTATGGCTCTATGGCACTATGCCTCCCAGCTGCCCCTTTTTACTATTCCTCACACACACCATTTCCCATTTCCCCATCTGGTTATCCTTCTTGCCTAGAATCTCTTCTTGCCTCTGTCATTTAGAATCCCTAATTTCCTTCCAAACTCCATTCAGATACCACTTTGTCTTAAATGAGGAGGCCTTCCTTGATCCCTCCATTGCTAGTACTTTCCACTCCCAAAATTACCTTCTTTAGATTTTGTCGAGATTTTGCAAATGCTGATATATCTATATTTTTTTTTGTATTTCCTCTCCTGGTGCAATGTAAACTCCTTGAGGACAGAGACCTAAATTTTTAAAATAATTTTTATCAATTTCTTTTGTTTTTACATCACTTACATTTCTCACTGTATCTTACCCCATATGCTCTCTCAAAGAGCCAACCATTGTAATATAGAATAAAAAGAGAAAAGAAACCATATTTTGTCCTTTCTATCCCCAGTTCCCAGGACAGCACCTAAGACAGAGTAGACACTTAATAAATACGTAGTTATTGATTAATTGACCTTTCTGGGACTCAGTTTCCTCATCTGTAAAATAAGAGGGTTAACCCAGATGACTTCTAAAGTGTCTTTCAACTCTAAATCTCTCATCCCATTATCTCCTAAAAATGCATTCAGTCCTTCTTGTTTCTTTGCCATTTTCACTTCATTAAGGAAAAACATGTCCCGTTTGCCCAATCTTGATTCAATGGTCAGGTGATCCTGAGGATGGCAGCCATATCAAGGAAGTGAAGGTCATGAGCACATTCCTCAGTCTGATGGTTCCCTGGATAAGAACCAATAACATCATACCATTCAGTTGCCCTGTAGAGTTCCAACTGACCATTATTCCACAGATGAGCCAAAGGATATTACAACCTTCATTATCTTTCCTTGTTTTCAGTAAGTTCACTGAGGGAAAGAGAAGATAGGGCTGGATGCTGATTTACTGCCAAGTGATTGGGCTTTTGAAATGAGAATCACTCTCCCATAATGGTCTGGCCCAAATCCGATTCACAAGTCAGAGCTTTAAGTTCCTAGCCTCGGGGAGCAAGAAGACGGTAGGAGGTATTTCTGGAAGAGAGACACTCACAAATATGGTACCTAGCCACTTACGTAGGGTGCTGTGTATTTAGAACAGTGGGACCAGCCAATGGAGGTTGGTTCAGTGTGGAGGCCCAGCTGGCTTTCCGTGATATTTCCCAGGCAATTGGTTTATAATAATATAGAATAATGACTTGGTAATTAAATACGTGAATAATTGGGCCTGAGAAAAAAGAAGCCCCTTGAGTCAGGTACATGCCCAGAAACCTCAATCAATCCACCTTCCTGAAGCATCATTAACGTTCAAGATGTCTCTCAGCCTGTGAAACCGAATTAGTCAGAAGGTTTTTGGTCCACACAGACCAGAGTGGCTAGAGTAGTTTCCAGGGAGCTTTTATGCACAGTACTCCATCCATGTCCGTGAGTTAAGGAGTCCCAAATTAGGCACATGAGACTCATGAAAAATGAGAGATCCCAGCTGCTGCTGTTCCAAGGTTTGTAGCTTTGAGTAAGTGACATGCATGGAAATTGGTTCCAATCCTGTCTGGTGACCCTGGGCTAGTCACTTCAATTCCCTGAGCCTCAGTTTCCTCATCTGCTAAATGAGAATAATAATAGATCCTATTTAATGGGAGGTTAACTAGGTAGTGCAGTGGATAGAACACTGAGCTTGAAATCAGGAAGACTCATCTTCCTGAGGGCATAGGTCATTTAATGAACTGGAGCCTGTTTTCAGCATGTAATGGGGGCTTTGGGGTATGCCCAGATTGAGAGGATGGAGGTTCACCTACAGCACAGGAACTGTGAACTAAGTCAGTGAGAGTAGGAAGAGCTACCTTTCCCTGCTCCCCGTTTTTATCCTGGGACCTCAAGACTTAGACTGGAGGCTGTGTTTTGATTTATTTCAATGTCCTTTTAGCTTCTAGGTGCAAGTACTAATTCCTACTACTCTGAATCATTGAGCCATGATTTGAAAGCAGGATTTCAGGCTGCATCTTGTAACCAGTCAACCCATCAGGGAAACCCTGAGAAGCAAGGATGCCTGAAACTCAGGTCCAAGAGGGGATCTGGACTTGGAACTTGGAGCTGTGCCATATATGAGCTGAGCTAAGCCGTGAACCTAATCCCCTTCCTCTCCCCAGAGTATAAGGTAGGGGGAGAGCTAGGAAGGGAGATTATGACCCACATACTGGGGGACTAAGTTTGTATATTTGTCATGATACATTTGAAGTAAATATTCCTTTGTTAAAACATTTAAGTGGTTAAATGGAATTAGGGTGCAAAAGCCTTCCTATACTTGGGGGAACACCATTAATGAGGGCTGGGTCAGTGGCAGAGAGCCTAGACATTCCCAGACTCCCTTAAGGAGACTGGAGAACCCTGGGAGAGGGTTGAGATGTAATATACTTGGCCTTCAGGCAGCCGGGCCAGGGTACTCATTGTTACATAGGAATAATACAACAATACTTGCACTAGAGAAGCAATATAGGATAGTTCAGGGGTTATGAAACTGGAGTCTGCAGACTCAGGAGAGATTTCAGGGGGTCTGTGAACTTGAATGAGGAAAAAACCTATATTTAAATTTACTTGGTTTCCTTTGTAATCCTGTGGATTTTATTTTATGCATTTAAAACATTATACTGAGGAAGGGTCCAGAGGGTTCATCAGAATGCCCAAGGGATTCAGGACACACACACACACACACACACACACACACACACGGTTAAAAAGTCCTAGTATAAGTGGTAGAGCGCTTGACTTTAAGTCAGGAATGCCTGAGTTCAAATGCTGCCTCATAGACTTAGTAGCTGGGTGAGCAAGTTACTTTACCTTACTAAGATTCCATTTCCTCCTCCACAAAGTGCGGGTAATAACTGTCTCACAGGCTTGCTCCAGGGCTCAAATATTCTCCCTGGCAATACAGGAGTACTGTTGCTTTGGTTACCTAAGTCACAAGGCAATAAGTAAAGCACTTTTTAAACTGTGAAGAACCATATGACTGTGACTCATTATGATTTTGAAAACGTCCAAAAACACAGAATCAAAGAATCTCAGAGTTTGAAAGGTACCTCCTCAACCCCTCCTCCACACAGCTGCCCCCACAAAAAGAATTTTCCTACAACACAGGTTTCTCCTTCCATTAGATTGTAAGCTCCTTAAGGGCAGGGGCCATCTTCCTTTTTTCTTATTTGTATCTCCAGTGTTTAGTTCAGTACCTGGCTATTGTAGGTACTTAATAAATGTTTAGTGAATTGAATGGAACTGAATTGAATAGTTTTGACCATGTTATTCCTCTGCTAAAGAGCCTTCAATGACTCTCACTTGCTCCTATAATAAAATACAAACTCCATAAATTATCTCTCAAAGCCCTTTACATCCGGTGTTAGCTTGGTTAGTTCATTATCATCCATCTTATCCATACAAAACATTCCATCCTCCAGCTCTGTGCC